>NC_056743.1:1278077704-1278252365 GCF_019279795.1 Protopterus annectens
GGCCAGGACTAAACCTCAAAAGGAAATCTGAACTGCTGGTGCCATTTGCTGCATGGGCAGAGGGGAAGGCTATTTCAAAGCAAACCATTTCTAAATGGATAGGCCATTGCGTTCATTTCTGCTATAAGCACCATGGAAAACCTATCCCCCAGGGGATCAGACCTCACTCCACAAGGGCTGCATCTACCTCTACAGCCGTTCTCAGAGGCATCCCTACCAGGGGCATCCTATAAGCTGCTACCTAGAGTTCTGTACATACTTTCACCAAGCATTATCATTTGCCAATTTTCTGCAAGTCCAGAGCTGGCTTTGCCACTGCAGTCTTGCAGGGCCTTATAGCTGGTCCTAATGCTATCTAAATTCCTCCTCCCAACCGTAGTTTTGGGAATCTACCCAAATGTAATGACTGCAACAGTGAAGCATGAACATAGTACAATTGTGTACACTTACCATAAATGTAGATGTTAGTGTATTCACTGTTGTAGTCCTGGTTACCCTCCCTCTAGCCCCCTAACTTCTTTTGGCTATACATCTACTTTCCTTTACTCTGCGTAAAAGCCTTTTTGGTGTATTTGCTTTTTTGTTGAAGGTATATTATTGTAATTTTATATTTAATTGCTTCCCATTAGGGGGGCTCCTGACATCTGATGCAAGAAAAATTGATGTAATGGTGTCAACTGCATGTTTTATACCCCCTCACGTCATGGAAGAAGGGACAGCAACCGACGCAGGACCCAAGACTTTGTTAATCAGGCCGACTGAGGGCTACCTGCAAGCAGATAACCCAAATGTAATGACTGCAACAGTGAATACACTCTAATATCTACATTTATGGTAAGTGCACACAACTGTACTTTTCTGATGACCAGGATTTACCCTTATCTACCTATGAGGTTTCTGATGCAGAGGACTCTATTCCCTCTGCTTCCTCTCCAGATGATTTCTCTTTTGGTAAAACCTTGCATACTCTTGGGGAGCATTTTCGCTGGGAAAGCCAGGATTACTCTGATTCTAAAAAGAGGTTTGGGGATTTCCTACTCCTGCTCAAACACAGGCCTTTAGCTATCCCCCCTGTACTGGACATTGTTGATGCCTTTTAGGAGTCTAGCTTGGCTCCTGACTCCTTACCTCCTGCTCCCAGAAAACCAGATAGATATTACAAGGTTCCTGACTCTTACAAGTTCCTCTTTAAAAATCCTACTGTGGATCCTGAGGCCATTTCACAGGGACCCAAGGGCATAAAGGCTACTACTGCCAAAATCCTACCCCCTCTGATAGAGATTCCAGGGTGCTGGATAGATTGGGTAAGAAGGTATACACTTCTGCAACCTTGGCCATTAGGGCCTTAAATTGCCAGTTTCATATGTTAAAGTATCAGCAGTATGTTATTGGATTGCTTAAACAGACAATGATGATTCCTGACTGTACTGAAAATAAGGATTTACAGGATTTAATGCATTCTGCTGAACAAGTTGTTAGACATACTTTGCAGTGTGGTTTTGATTCACTAGAGGCATCTTGCCCGGCTGCTGTTACTGTATTTAGAAGGCATGCTTGGCTTAAAGAGCAATCTTTGCCAGATCATGTTAAAGCTAAATTGTTGGATGCTCCCTTAAACGAAGACCGCCTGTTTGGCAACAAAGCAGAAGTACTTAAAAAGATGGAGGAAAAAGCTAAATCTATGAAAACTGTTAAAGATTTCCTGCAAGTGCAGCCTCCAAGATTTAGTAGGCATTGGCCTTCTAAGAATTGGTCCTTTTCTGTCTCTTCAGGCCTTCAGTCCAAACCCAGAACCAGCAGAACACTCAGGCTTCAGTCCCAAGGTACACACAGGGCTAAGCAGTGGGGGGCTCTTACTTCCAACGCAGGAAGTAGGACAACCCCCCCCCCCCCCTGCCATGGTAAACATTCTCAATGACTTAACTTTAAAACTTCCAAGCCCTTCTCAACTGACTGCTCCTTTAGGGGGAAAGATTGCTCTACAGGCAAAAAACTGGGAACTCATTACCCAGGACAAATTGGTTTTAAGTATAGTTTCCCAAGGATACAGAGTCCACGTCCACACTTTACCAACCCCAAATGGTTGGCCAGATCTACCCCTAAATCAGTGGGCATAGCCTCAAAAGCAATTTCTCTCTCTAAGTAAAAGAGCTATGTAAACTGTCCCAGAAGAGGAAAGGGGACAAGGTTTCTACTCAAGACTTTTGCTGGTGCCCAGAAAAGACAACTCCTGGTGTCCTATCCTGGATCTCTATCCTAAACACTTTTTTTTGGTGATCCCAAAATTCAAGATGCTAACTCTTCAACAGTTGCTTCCTATGCTAGGCAAGGATGCCTGGTTGGCAACACTGGATTTAAAGGAAGCCTACCTGCACATCTCAATCAAGGAATCTTGCAGAAGATACCTACGCTTCAAAGCAGGCTTCATGCACTATCAGTTCTCTACACTGCCCTTTGGCTTGTCTACTGAGCCCAGGGTGTTCACAAAGTGCCTAGCTCCAGTCATTGCATTTTGCAGGCAAAAAAATATTCAAATATACCCATACCTGGATGATTGTCTAATTCAGGCAGAAAGCCAGGATATGCTATTGAATCATCTGGCGTTTGTACAAAAAATGCTAACTTTTCTGGGGTACACCATAAACGAAAATAAATCACATCAGGTACCCTGCCAATGAATTGTATTCCTGGGAGCAAGCTTGAACATAACTTCCCAGGTGGCTTTCCTCATGCCAGAGAAACAAGTTCATTTGACAACTTGCTTCAAACTAATGGCCACAAAGACCCTGCTATATCTGCAAGACAAATACTGCAAGTCTTGGGGTTCATGGCCTCCTGCATTCTCCTAATTCCATATGCAAGACTGCATATGAGGAAACTACAATGGTATCTAAAAAGCCTATGGTGTCAACATTCTCAGGATTTAGAAGCAATGACTCCTATCATTCCTTGTCTACCAAAACAAGGGACTGCCATTCATTCTACCCCCTGCTGCCTAAACCCTAACAGATGCATCATTTTATGCATGGGGGTCTCACTTGGCAGGGAGGTGCATTCAGGGCAAATGGAACCCATGTATCAATCAAAAAGAAATGTTAGCCGCACAGAATGCTCTCTCAGCCTTCAAGGACGACATTCTTCCAGGGCAGTTAATGGTAAAGATGGACAACACCACTTTTATGTGGTACATAAACAGGCAGAGGGGAACCCACTCATACTCTCACTGCAGACTAGCCATGACTCTGTGGCACACAGCCTTGAGCTGCTAAGTGCATCTACATGCTCAATTCCTGCCAGGAAAGCTAAATACACTGGCAGACGATCTAAGCAGAAAGCTCATCGACCCACACGAGTGGAAACTGGAGCCAAACACATTCAACATGTTGATAAAACAAATGGGGGGGAGCCCAGCGATAGACCTGTTTGCCCCCCCCCCCCAGAACTACCAGTTGGACAAATTCTGCACAAGGATTCCCCACAATCAAGCTTGGAAAGTGGATGCCCTGTCCTTCACTTGAAAAATCTGTCAGTTTATGCTTTTCCTCCTCTGCCTCTACTCTCCAAGGTACTACTAAAGATCAAACAGAACAAACCAAGGATGATACTGATTGCACCAGACTGGCCACACCAACACTGGTATCCTTTCTTCCGCAGTGCGTCACTGCTGGCACCATGACACCTGCCTCAGACCCCTATACTGCTGTCCCAGCAGAAGGCCCAGATTCTGCACCCTCATCTTCAAACCATGAACATGCCAGCCTGGCTAATTACCTGATCTTTCCGTTACCGTCCCTCAGTAAACGAGTGTTGGATGTCATTCTGGAGGCAAGGAGGCCTAGTACTAGAAAATCCTATGCTGAAAAATGGAAAAGATTCTGTTCCTGGAACCAAACTCAGGGGATGAGCACAGCACGCCCAATTTACCTGAGATTGTTCAATACCTAACTGAGATGCTTCACAAGGGCCTTTCTTTTTCCTCCATCAAAATTCATGCCTCAGCCATTTCAGCTCATTACAACACAGAACCACACCCCTCTTCTCTCATCCACTGCTCAAGCAGTTCCTCAGAGGGGCCAAAAACGTAAGACCATCCAGGAGAGCCCCTACTCCAGCCTGGGACCTTAACTTTCTATTGGAAAAACTTTACCTCCTTTTGAGCCAGCTGCAAATGTAGAGCTGAAATTCCTTTCTTGGAAAACAGCCTTCCTTTTAGCCATCACTTCAGCAAGAAGGGTGCCTGAATTACAGGCCCTTCTGGCAGTGGAGCCTTTCATAGTCTTTCATGCGGACAGGGTGTCCCTCAGGACCAATCCCTCCTTCATGCCAAGGTAGTATCCAGTGTGGCTCTTAATCAGTCCATTCATTTGCCAGCCTTCTTTTCTAATCCACAGAACAAAGGGGAATGGATACTGCACTCCTTAGATGTGCACAAACAACTTAGTTTTTTACTTGGACAGGACTAAACCTCTCAGTAAATCTGAACAGCTGCTGGTGGCATTTTCTGCAGGGGCAGAGTGGAAGGCCATTTCAAAGCAAACCATTTCTAAATGGATAGGCCATGGCATTCATTTCTGCTATAAGCACCATGGGAAACCTATCCCACTGGGGATAAGACCACATTCAACCAGGGCTGCCTCTACCTGTACAGCCTTTCTTCAAAGGTGTCCCTACCAGGGACATCCTAGAAGCTGCTACCTGGAGTTCTGTACATACTTTCACTAAGCATTACCATTTACCAATTTTCTCTAAATCCAGAGCTGGTTTTGCCACTGGAGTTTTGCAGGGCCTTATAGCTGGTCCTTATGCTATCTAAATTCCTCCTCCCATCTTTAGCTTTGGGAAGCTACCCAAATGTGATGACTACAACAGTGAAACACGAAGAACATAGCAGAGTTGTGTACACTTACCATAAATGTAGATTTTCAAGTGTATTCACTGTTGCAGTCCTGGTTACCCTCCCTCCAGCCCCCTGACTTCTTTTGGCTATACCTCCATTCCTTTTTACTATGCTTAGAAGCTTTTTGGTGTATTTGCTTTTTTGTTGGAGGTATAACCTTCTATATACATTTAATTGCTTCCCATTAGAGGGGCACCTGACATCTGGGGTAAGAAAAACTGATTGATGTAATGGCGTCGGCTGCATGCTTTATACCCCTGACTACCTGACGTCATGGAAGATGAGACAGCAACCGATGCAGGACCCAAGACTTTGATAATCAGGCCAACTGAGTGCTACTGCAAGCAGACTGCTACCCAACTGTGGGAAGAATGAAAATGGACAACAGGGATGACAAGTTATGGTCAGTCCATAACTTATAATTTTCAGCAGAGGTCTTGGGAGAAAAGCTCCACAATCACAATCTTTAAAAAATCAGAGATATTTTATATCACTAAGTATTCTGTTTACACTACAAAACATAGGACTGAGAAAATGTTGCAATGAGTAAAACATTATATGTCTTACCATAGAGTTCCATCTGTGCTGTTGATCTTCATCTATTCTTGACTGATGTTACAGTTCTAAGACTCTGACCCAATCCGGCCATTATATAGCTCGCACCCGGGAAAATAATCTCTCGAGCTAGTAGTCTACCCACAGTGCCCCCTCTACATAATCTCAAATAGTTTGCAAAATTATAGAACAAAGGAAGGAAACTAATTACAAATGAGGAAGCCATGTACAAGGAAAAACCTAACGGAAGATCCAGGAAAACAGGTCACTCCACCAGGAATTCCTAGGAGAGGAAAGGAGGGTGGGACGCCAAGTATAGCTCGACAACACAGATGCCAAGAATAGATGATTGACAACACAGTTGGAGCGTTAATGGTAAGACATAACTTTATCTGATGTCGTCAATCTTCATCTATTCTTGATTGATGGGACAGAGTCCCCAGCTACTTTAGATCCTGGGTGACCCTATGGAAGGATATTCCTGAGAACCATAGAACCAAAGACTGCTCTTCCCCTGGAGACCAGATCCAATTTATAGTGAGTAATAAAGGTATGCGGAGTAGCCCAAGTTGCTGCTGCTCATATTTCACTCATGGTAACTTTAGAATGGAAGACAGTTGAAATAGCCATAGATCTAGTGGAATATGCCTTCACCGGCCTTGGAAGTTTTAGGTTCTGTTTGTTATAAATGAAGGAAATTGAATATCTTAACCATTTTGACAACTTAACCTTAGAGACAGATTTCCCTAAGGTTCCACCAGAGGATTAGACAAATAATTGGTCTGACCTACTACTTTCTTTAGTTCTGTTGACATAGAAACAAAATTGTCTATGAACATCCAACAGGTGTAAGCAGTATTTGCCTTTATTAGAAAAATCTGGAAAGAAGACAGGTAAGTCTATAGTCTGATTAATGTTGGACTTTGAGACCACCTTTGGAAGAAGGGATTGAATTGTCCTGAGTGTAACTCTATCATTATGGAAAAGTAAGTAAGGGGGTTTTAAACATGAGGCTTGCAATTCGGAAACTCGTCTCTCTGATGTGATAACTGTAAGTAAAAGTGTTTTTCAAGAGAGGAACTTCAAGTCACAAGTAGCTGTTGGCTCAAAGGGAAAAGCTACTAGAGACTGGAAAACAAGAGTGAAGTCCCATGGTGTTAGGGGGTCCTTAAATGGGGGCTTTAAACAGATAGTTCCCTTGAGGAAGACCTTACAAAGTATGTGAGAGATTAAAGACAGATCTCTAAAACCATTTTGAAAGTTAAAGATGGCTGCTAGAATAACCTTAACATTAGAGGTGGAAGCTCCCTTACCAAAAGAATGGCCAAAACCTCTAAAACATTTTCCACTGGGACTGAAAAGGGGTCGAAACCATTGTCGCATGGCCAAAACCTCTAAAATGTTTTCAACTGGGGCTGAAACCATTGTCGCAAGCCCAGATCAAAAATTTCTTCCATTTACTGAGGTAGAGATTTCTGATGGATGGTTTATGGG
The DNA here is from genome assembly GCF_019279795.1 of Protopterus annectens. NCBI lineage: Eukaryota > Metazoa > Chordata > Ceratodontiformes > Protopteridae > Protopterus > Protopterus annectens. The sequence continues at coordinate 1,278,084,651 of NC_056743.1, forward strand.
ATGACAGCAAGATTTTTCTTAACTGGGGATGGGATATCATTATGCCTGATGACTAATGGAATTGGAGGAACCAAGCAGTCTGCTTGAGACTTTGAAGGCTGGGATGCACCAGTCCCTGAGTGTGAGACAAAAAGTCTGGAAATGGGTCCAGAATCCATGGGTGGTGAACTAGATGAGGCCATAAGAAGGGAAACTAAATTTGCCATGGCCAGAAGGGTGCAGTGAGGATTACTTTTCTCAATCTGGCTGCTTTCTTGAGGAAAAGAGAGATCACAAGGAAGGAGGGAAAGGCATATAGGAGACTTGGGGGCCAATCGAGGAGAAGAGCATCTCTCGAGGACTCCCTCTGAGGGGGGATTAGGGCAAAATAGCTTCTGCACTTATTGTTTTGGGGATATGCAAAAGGGTCACAGCAAAGCTGGCCCCAGCGATCAAAGATCTTCTTCGCTACCTTGGGATTGAGCGACCACTTTTGAGACAATAGAATAAATATTCTTAATTTGTCTGCTATCACGTTTGAACTCCCCAGGATGTGCATTGCTATCAGAAAGCGGTCTGAGGCAATGGCCCATTTCCACACTTGGAGGACTTCCTGACGCAGGGTATAAGATTTGGTTCCCCCTTGCTTGTTGATGTACCAGACTACATATTGTCTGAATGAATTGCAGTCATTCCCTGAGGTAGGGCACAGTGAAATGCTTACAGTGCTAGTAGCACTGCCCTCTGCTTCAGAATGTTAATATGCAGATTGGCCTATCAGGGACCAAGTGTCTTGCACAGTCTTTCCAAGATAATGCCCCCCCACCCCATCTGGGAGGTATCCATGATCACAATGGCCTTGGGTTGAGAAGGGACGGCCCGAAAAGGATTTGATCGGATTCAATCCACCAGGACAGCTCCTTTTTGCAGAAGTTTGTATTGAGTATGGGGTAGTTCATTGGATGAGTTGGAATGGGCCATTGATTCTCAAGAAACCGTTGCAGCAATCTCATGTGAAATCTCGCTAGTGGGACCAGAGTGATGTGCCACTGCCATGGACCATAATGCTTGAAGCACTAGCCGGGCTGGTACTTTGAGCCCAGGAGGAAATGAATGACCATTTTTAAACTTTTAAGGTGTATTCTTTGGTTTGGGGATTGGTTGGAACCTGCGTTGGGGTGGATGTCACCAGACTGATGTATGGTGGGGAAGGATTGTATATTATGGCATTTTTAGTAGAGATGGGTACCTCAACGTTACGATTGATATTTTTTAGTATTTTGGGGTTACAGCAGTGGGCTAGTTACGGGAAATAGGCTTGAAAAGATTTTTAAGTAGCTAGTAGGAAGATGGTTGATAGGTGAGGGTGAAGTAATGGTTGAGTTATACTTATTACTACTGATGGGGATGTTAGGAATGAAAGGAGGAGAATGAATAAAAGTGATACAGGAAGGAAGCAGCATGGTTAGTTTTATAAAAATCTTGTATGGTGAGGTGAGGTAATCAGCAGCGATAATATGATGTCAAAAAGGTAATTTTTTTTGGGGAGGGAGCAAAGTAAGATTTGAGCAGGAATTTGGAACAGAGGTGGTTGAGGTGGTATAATGCGAACAGTTTGTGATGGATAGCGCAGTTAGAAACGGGATAGGAGGATGAGTAGAGGAGTCAGAATAAGTGAGGAATAAGTTTAGATGTAGTGGGGTATACATGGGAATTTGGGGTGGGGTAGGGGAGTGGGTTGACCTACAATGGAGTTAAGTACCAGGAAAACAGTCTGTAAAACTCCAGTGAGACAGGAAGTAAGGTAAGTCTTGATTACTTTTAACGGTATTAACACAAGCTGCTAGATTACTGTTAACATACACATTAGTTAACTGCAACAGGCAGTATCTCAGTACATTTGGTTGGAAATGAGGTTATAGTAGCTGGAGAACTGAAATGAGGGGAAGGCCAATCAGGTATTTCAAAGGAATGCAGTTACTCCTGACAATCAATGAGGTAGAATATTTATGGATGCAAAGATAAGGTCATTGATCTCTGAAGTACTTGACGTGAGCATTTAATTTTATTGCTATGGGCTTTTATTGCTATTCCCTATAAATTTTACACTGCTAGAGTAAAATATACTGAAGTGTTAATTTAGCTTCACCTTCAGCAGTATAAGGTCTGTGAGTGTTGGTGTATTCAACACTGTAGTACAGAGCATGAGATGCAGAAGTGAGAGAAAACCAGGTATTTCTTTTACATTTAATTTGATTCTTGGAAACTGCTTCACATAGGTTTTAACTGAAGGTGCTTTTCCTTTTGTACTTTTGCAACTGGAATGAACTTCAGCTGTAGAAGTTCCTTGGTAATGAGATTGTTAACTTTTGCAGCAGGAATTGTCTGAGATACTATGTGCCCAGTACATCAGGGAGAGAGAGACTAAATTAGGATTGTTTTCTGGCTGAATTAGGTAGATAAAGTACTATTTGTCTAGACTCTGCTGTATTAAGTAGTGTTAAATAAATAAGAATCTGTTCTGGAGAAGAGAAATACCTCTTTTTTTACCAGAAACTACTCCTATCCAAAGAAAATTGAAGTATCTAATGTGTTTGGTTTTCTGTTTCCTTAATGACGGGGAAAAAAATGGGCCAACTGTAGTACTAATGGCAGCAGCTTCCCTAGGAATAGGCAACACATTCTGATGAAACCGAGAAACCTCTGTTCTCTCTCCCAGGACCGTCAAGAGCTTCTCCCCCTTGCCGACTGAGGGAACGGCCTGGGGAAACACTATCAACAAACCACACTGCTTTGCAGGGATGGTTTGCATTTGTCACCACTTTGCTTCCTGATGTTGTCAAAAACTTCATCTATCCCTATAGTGCCTTTTTAGGTTGTATCAAGTTGGTAAACTCTCCAACATAAATCGGTCTTGACCACCTAAAGGTACTGCTGGTCAACATTAAGAGTTTAAATTAAAAAAATGCTCCCTGGAACCACTCCTCACACTGGAGAACGCTGACATATTTGCAGTCACTGAAATGGGGTCCACAATCATGGAGAGCACCCCAGTTGTCAAAGGCTACAATGCCTTTCACACATTTTGATCCCCTTCATTTCAGGGTAAAACCAGGGGAGGAAGTGTCTCTGTTCATGAAGGACAAGACTGGTCCAACATGACTTGCTTGAGCTGCTCCATGCCTAACCTAACCATAGATACAACCCCCTATCATATCCTTGTTGGCTACAGATCCCCATGCCTAACTAACCATAAATGCAGCCCCCTAACATATCTGTGCTTGCTACAGATCCCTTGACATGAATGTGGAAAGCCATACCTACCTAAACCTACTGTAATCTCTCTAGCATTCAACCTAAAACCATATTTTTGGTGAGTTCAACTACTCCTCCATAAATTGTGAAGCTTTTATGACCCATAATTTACTTGCTCAGAGGTCTTTGGACTTCATCAGTGCAAACACCCTGGAGCAACTAGTTAGCTTCCCAACTAGAGGTACAAACACCCTAGACATGATACTGCTCCCTCCCATGCATTAACTCCTCCCTGGTAAGATCTTACCAAAAAAATGATCTCATTGAGTATTAAAACTAAACTGGAGCCTCCATCAAACTCCAAACCTGTTAAGAACTTTGCTAAGACCAATTACTTCAAACTAAGTGATAGCTTATTAAACTTCCAAGCCTTTGAACCCGTATAACACTGAGGCCTACTCTGTGCTGCATACAGAAGTACTATCCAACCACATTCATAACTGCATAGAGGGGGCAGTACCTGTCGGAGTCAAACCTATGATTACTGGCAAAAATAAACCATCCTGGTGGACCCCTAGCATTAATAGGCTGTTCAACAAAAGGTAAAAAAAATCATCTCCAAAGCCAGAAAGGAAAAGACAAAACAGTTCAAAAAGACACTCACCATTCTAAACAAATTAAAAAGCTGGTCAAATCTGCCAAAGCAAACTGCGAAGCAAAGATAGCCTCCCAGATGAAAGATAGCCATAAAGCTTTTTTTAATTATGATCTGATGTCAGTTTTCATTCAGTTTTCAATTTATGGGTTCGGATCTGATCCCTTGAATCCAGCTTGGCCATTGGAATAGCTCTTGGCAACCTGAAAACTCTCGAGCTACTCCCTTACCCACAATGCACCAGCCCTAATTACCTCAGATCTTGTTTGCCACTTAAAAGCAAAAGTTGTGGTGCCAGCTTCCCTGAAGCAGCTAAGTGTCTTTTCATACCATTCTAATTTTTCTTCTAAATATCTAAATTCTTATAAATCTAGCTAAGTCCATTTATAGTTTTGCTTTTGTTAGTACCCTCTTACCTTTCCTTGTACTAGTGTATGCCTCTATATTATCATTAGTATATTTCTGTGTTGGCTACATTTACTGTAGTTCTTGAATACCATTGTTATTTCTTCCAATTCTTTTTTTTCTGTTTAATATAAAAAAAAGTCTGCTATCTATTTTTTTTGTAGAATGCTGTTATTTTCCTTTCTTTTATTAGTAGTATATCTTACGCTATATCTTTTTGACTATGGCTGACAAAGATAAAGGCCCTGCTGAGTTTAAGAAATGTGCAGTGTGAGCACAAAATTCTGTTCTCTGTCCACGCACTGCATGTGTGTACTGTTTGGGTCCGCTGCACCTGCAGGAAAACTGTTCCATCTGTCATGCTTTCAACCAGAGAGCTCTGGTTGAAAGTGAAAACGATTATTCTGAAGGGATTATTTCCCTCATTCTTTAGTGAGGCACTATATCTGGAGCTTCCCCCTCACCAAGTGCTACTTCACCTTTTTCAAAACATTCCGAAAAATCAGAGGAGACCTTTATTTGATCCAGTAACTTCCTCGGATCCAAAAAAGAAAAGTCCTCTGATCTGACCTCAACCACTGATCCTAAATTGAAAAAGAAAGATTTCTCAGATCCAACCTTGCTATTGGATCCGAAACCAAAAATGACTATTGATACTTCGAACCAGTGTGTTTCAGATCTGACACACAAAACTTTGGATTCGACAGCCAGCATTTCCTCTCTTCTGAGAACCAGATACTCTCCATCGATGGACCCAGTCCCCTGTAGGGTCCATTCTCCTTTTTGTGTTGAGACCAAAATCTCCAGTAGTTTCCACTTGTTCTTCAAGGAGCCTTACGGAAGAAGACATGGAGAAGTGAGTGAGAAATTCTCTCGGGCCAGAATATGTTAAGCATCCTGTCGGCTCCTACACCCTTGGGTCAGAATATCTGACTTTCCACTACCCCACTTTTGCAAGTTCCTCCTCCAACTCCCTGCTCAATTTTGGAGTTTTTGGATCCGAGTTGTCCAGGTCTGCATCGGATCCAAGAATTTTTCTATCTTCTGATCCAAATCTCGCTCTGATCTCTTCAGTTCTGTCAGATCTGGAGGGCTGTTAGAGCCGGTGCTACCCTGTTGGGTCATAGGTGTCAGTCTACTCTGAAGGTATTGGAGCCATCTCTACACCTTGGGGTCTTGACATGGGTTAGTTCGGCTCTGACTTCGGCCTTGGCAGAGTTCTCCTCTGAGCAGGGGGGCTAATGTTTGAAGGCTTGTCCTTGTGGATCCGGGGTCCTCTTCATCTCTGGGGGATCTGCCTTTGAAGTCATGGAGAGAGCCTTGTCCGCTTCCACAACAAAGATGGCTCCCTTCCCCTCAGATTCTCAGTCTGCTGGCTTGTAATCTCTTTGCGTAGAATCTCCTCAATCCTTTCCACAGGGATAGCTGGTACTGAAATCTCAGGCCTCCCAGCAGGGTGTTCCCATCTCTTCTGATACCTTCCCAGAGCATCCTACTGAGGAGGTCCTTAAGAAGACTATGTGCAAGAGGAAGTATTTAGACTCCCCGAGGAATCTGTCACAGAAGATACAGACTGATAAAGTGAAGGATCCCCACAGTCACATCTTGAAGATGTCCAGTTTGGGGACATCCTTGAAATGCAGAAACAGGTTGCTGGAAGCCCAGCAGCCCTTTGTCTGAGGAGTTTGTGTTCATGGAGGCATTCGGTACCCATCCCGTCTACCTCCTGGGTGACTCTGCCGATGACCTCATAGATTCAATCTCTCAGCAAGTATGGAAGGTCCCAAACACCACTGAGCCAATCCCCCAGAGGCTGGGTAAATTTTTGACAGCACCAGAAGACAAAGATATGGACAAAAGGTGTGCCTCTTGATGCCATGGTCATGGTGGTGGCCACTGCAAAGGAACTATCCAAAGAGAGTTCCACTGTCCATCGACCGAACAAGGAGTATCTAGCAATGGACAGATTTCAGAAGCATGTCTATGATTCAGTGTCCTTCACCTTGAGGTCTCTGAACTATTTGGTACATTTCACCAGGTTACAGAGAGACTTAAAAAAAAGAACTCTGATATCCTTTCAGGATCTGTTTCTGATTGGGTACAGGCATTTGTCGCTTCTCAGATGGCTGCCCTGCAGTCAATTTCCAATTCTTCCTTGAGGTTAGTTTCACATGCGGCCAAAGGAACATCAAGAGCAGTGGGTTCTGGCATTTCCATAAGGAGGCACACCTGGAAGCATGTATGTAATTTTGCAGAGCCTTTCAAGTCTTCATTTGTCAGTGCTCCTTTTGACAGAACGTCTTTATTTGGCCCCAAAGTTGAGGACACTGTAACCAGGTATGAAAAAGCTGGACAGACCCTGTTTGCCATGGGTGTACATTTTTCCACAACTTAAAGATCCTTCTCCTGGAATCAACAAGGTACTGGGAAAATGTGGTTCAAAAAAATCCCAGGATCCTTTCCAGGATGCACATGGATGAGGTTCCATCAGGAGTAGAGGGGGGAACTCCAATGGTAGACACTGTCCTCACAGCAGAGGTGGCGCACAAAACCAAGGATTCAGAGATTTTTATTTCAATAGACCCTTCCAGCACTCTTGTCCCCCTCTGGAGGCAATCAAGGGTAGTTTATGCTTGCACCAGAGAGTCTGGCTAGAGATAGCAACAGTTACATGGGTGCAGAGGATCATTTCCAGAGATTATATAATCTACTTTTCCCTTTCACCTCCAATCTCAAGGAAAATCCCAGATGTTCCACCCAGTCAGATGAACAAGCAGTACTTGAAATACAAAAGTTGCTAGAAACGAGTCATCTAGGAGATCCTGCCAGACCAGATAGAATACAGAACTTACTCAAGATTCTTTAGTTCCAAAGAAAACAGGGGACTGGAGACCAGTCTTGGATCTCAGCAACTTGAACAAATCAGTTCACACCAAGTTTCAGATGGTCACGGTTCAGTCCATTCTCCCATTTCTAGGAAAGGATGATTGGATGTGCTCATTAGACCTTCAGGATGCATACTATCACATAAAGATGAACAGGTGGTCCAGAAGGTACTTGCACTTCTAACTCGGACCAGTCATTACCAATTCAGAGTTCTGCCCTGTGGTCTCACCACAGCCCCCAGGGTATTCACCAAATGCATGGCAGTAGTAGCAGCTCACTTGAGACTTTGACTGTTTCTGTGTTTAGACCACTGGCTCATTACAACCCCAACCAGGCATCAAGTAATAGTGGCAAGAAATTACTTTCTTCAGATATGCACTTATCTAATAATAGACCTAAACTACGAATAGACCTAAACTACAAAAAGTCTCATTTCGAACCTACTCAAAAGTTAGAGTTCATAGGAGCACTGTTCAACACAAAGTCAATGATGGCTTCAATGTCTCCTCTTAGAGTTCAAATCTTAAGAAGACAGGTCAGGAAGATAATCTGCAGTACCAAAATTTCTGCCCGCTTGATTCTTCTGGTTGTAAGATCAATGGCAGTGGCAATAACTCTAGTGCCATTACCCAGGTTTTTATATGAGGATTTTACAATAAATGCCAGCCACGCACTGGTCAATACTTCATCAACCTATGTCGATCCTGATACGTATCACTCAGATTTGCAAGAGAGATCTCAGGTGATGGATTTAGTCAGAACTGGTTTCACGAGGCCATCACTTCTTTTCCTCTCAGCGCAAGGCTTGAGTTACCATGGACGCTTGCCAGTTGAGGGGGGGGGGGGCATTGCCTGGGGAAGACTATCAAAGGCACTTAGTCCCCTGAAGAGGCCAATTTGCATGTCAGCGTCCTACAGATCATAGATGTGTGCATTCTAGGACTTTAAAGAACCTCTACCCTCAGGGACGATTGGAATTCAAAGTGACTTGTCAGTAATTTGGTACATCAACAAACAAGGAGGACCCAAATCTTAGCCCTGATGTCGAGAAGCACCCAGAGTGTGGCAATGGGCTTATCTCATCCATCCACTTGCTCATTACAATGCATATTCCAGGGAAGTTCAGTGTGACAGCAGACAAAGCTGAGCAGGTGCATTCTTCTCCCTCACGAATGGTCTCTCAACAAGAATGTAACAGAGATTTTTTTTGTCAGTGGGCCAGCCTTGCTGTGATCTTTTTGCTTCTCCCCTAAACAACAAATGCAGCAGCTACTTTGCCCTGATCCCCCCACAGAGGGAGTCACCCAGGGATGCTGTACTTCACAATTGGCCTACTGTCTGCTTTATGCCTAACCACCAATTCCCCTAATTTCCAAATTCCTGCAGAAATATGCCATGTTTAAGAGCAAAGTTATCCTCATTGCACTTTTTGGCCTTGACAGATTTGGTTCCCCTTCCTTTTGCCTCACTTACTCCACCCACCGTGGAATTTGGATCTGACTCCAGACCTCCTGTCTCATCCGATAGGCATGTTCCATCCAGGCATACTGAACCTCAGGCTGACTGCCTGGTCTCTCCAGTTCCCATTAATAATCAGACAACCTCTGCTCTCCTCTGCATTCTGTCAAATACTGTAATCTTCCCTTAAACCATCTACACGTAAACTCTACTGCAGTAAATGGAGAAGATTTGCTTATTGGTCCTGCCAAAATTAATGTTGATCCCTTTTCAGCTCCTTTACATAGTATCCTTGAATTTTTAGCCTTATTTTTTAAAGGAGATAGCTCCTACACAGTGAAGGTCCATCTAGCAGCGATATCAAATTTTTACATAGAATTTGATGGTGTTTCTGTTGCCTCTCATAGACTATGCAAAACCATTTTATTGAGGTACTCTTCTCAGGCCTCTGTTTAAGGACCGTACCTCCCCATGGGCCTTTAATCTGGTACTGCGGCAGCTTGCTCAACCCCCACTTTGAACCTGCAGCAAAACATGACCTCGAATACCTTTCTAGAAAATAATTTTTTCTAGCAGCCATTACTTCTGCTAGTAGAATTTCAGAGATTCAGGTATTGTCTTTGAAACCACCTTACTTGATCTTTCACAAAAAGAGGGTCAATTTATGAACTACTGCTACCTTTCTCCCTAAAGTTGTTTGAGACTAATATTAATCTATTAACTTGCCAGTATTCTTACCCAGATATTCTAACAAAGATGGTTACCTGTTGCATTTATTGGCACAGACAATTGTTTTTACATACACAGAACAGAAAATATCAGGAAGACTGGCCAGTTATCTGTCTCTTTCTAACATGAAGCTAGAAAAACATGTTACCAAAATTACTCTAGCCAGATGGCTCACAGATTGTATTTCTTTTATGTACAAATTGGACATTTTCGAAACCATTATGAGCTCATTCCACTAAAGCCATGGCTACTTCATCAGTCTTCCAGTCTAGAGCTTCCATGGGCAACATTTGCACAGTAGCAACTTGAACTACTCCCCATACATTTACTCATTGCAAATTGGATATAGTCTCCAAGGGCAGAGCATCATTTGGTTCATACGTTCATAGGTGTTTACTAGGCTAACAACCACAATGGCCTTTTTGAGCCTAGCCATGCATCCCAAATATCTGACACTTCCTGATACCCTTGATAAGTGTAAGCATGGGCCTGGGAGATGAGCAATTTACAGGTTATATGTCCATTAGAGACGTAGGTGCCAAACCATGGATGAATTTCCGTTTTCCCATCCAGTTGTCCAAGTTGCAGTTGAATTTGAATAAGGAAGAACTCTGCTTCACACGTATGGGTAGCCTGTTCCATCGATGGAGTAGTCTCTGGGATACATGCTTATCGCTCCAGCAGGTCATATTTATATCACAAGCAAGGTTTAAGACATTAGAATGGGTAATTCTGGTGCTGTCTGTTTTGTGGGTTTGCAGGAGGTCTGTCAGTGGGGTCTGACAATGCCCTGTATGCCAGACATAGATCTCACCTCAAAAGTCTGTAGGAGCCAAAATACAAGGATAGGGTCTTGAGGCGGTCTGCATAGGACATTTTACTTATGCCATGTATTCTTTTACTGAGGAACCTCTGTGGATGTTCCAGTTATTGGATATGCCTGGTTTGGTCCATACCAAAGGGGGCATAGTACTCCATGATAAGCCTGATGAATGCAGAATACAGTGGAGCAATGACTTCCTTGGACCTAGATGCCATAACTTTGTAAGTTGAGCAACCTAGAATGACTTCCTCACCACTGTAGACACGTGATGGTCAAAGGCTAGATTACTATCTGTGTGTGTCCCTAAGTCTCTGACTACTGGCTCAAATCTAAGGGGTGCATTGTCAATATGATAGTTACCAGGGATGGATGACTTCCCAAATGATAGTATTATGCATTTCTTGGTGTTTAGTTTTAGTCCATGGCTCTGACACCAGTTGTTTCTGTGTCAGCCCCTCATGGAGAACATTTGTGTCAGGGTGGGATTCAATGACCGCTCCTAATTTGCAATCATCTGCAAATTTAGTCAGCCAGAGACCACTGACATTGGCTTTGACTTCAGAGACGTAAATGCCAAAAAGGAGCAGTCCAAGGACTGATCCCTGAGGGACTCAACTTGTGACTGGCCTATTTGTAGAGGTGGACTCCCCAATTCTAACTTTGTGTCCTGTCTGTGAGCCAGTTGACTGGCTATTCACCGGGTGACATACGAGTTTGTACCTAACCTCCTGAGTGTGTCAATGTCTGAGCGGGGTATTGTGTCAAATGCCTCGGCCGGGTCAAGGTGGACAGTGTGATCGATTTTTTTTTTTTCCCTCATCCTTTGCTTTGGTGACCTTCTCAAAGAAGTGCACCAGGTTGAGTAGGCATGATCTGCCCTTGACGAAACCAAACTGGGTTGGGCCCAGTGTCTGGAGGTTTACTCTGTTGATCATTTGCATGATTCTTTCCATGGTTGTATTCAGTATCGGTTGCTCCATTTGCAATGAGCTCTGCACACAATTGCATATTGCCTTTGAGGCTGCGGACATAGCTAAAGAATGCTTTGTGGTTGCCCTTGGCCTAGGAGGCCAAACTTACCTCAGATTTGGCTTTGGTAGACTTTTTGTCCTCTGAGTTGTTTTAGTTTCAGAGTACTTTTATCCTGCTGGGTGCTGCATCTCCTAATTTTTGCCATGATTTTCTTCCTCCTGTTACACAGTGTATTGATTTTGTGATTCCACCAGGGTGCTTCTTTTTTGAGTTCTGTACTTCCTGGTGGGTACAGCTTCCTCTATGTAGCTATTAACATGATTGTACAGGGTTTCTGTGAACAGTTCCGCATAGGCAGCAGTGTTCTCAGAGTTTATTGGGCCTTGAAATTTTGCCAGGTTCTTACATAACAGCAGGAGGGTTAGCCTTAGAATAGTTCTTAAATATTCCAAGTTTAGCTGGGGGTCCAGGTTTTATTTTTACTTCAAAGGAGACCATTGTGTGGTTTGACCTTACCAGGGAAGGCATTACAGGTGGGGCTGTTCAGCAGTCTCCCATATTGGTAAGAACCAGATCCAGCATGGTTGCACCCCGGTTGGTGTATTGACTATCTAGTCCAGGGAGTTTGTGTTTACAAAATCCGAGAATCTCTGTGCATATACATTTGGTGTCGTATAGGATTCCCAGTTAATAGTTGGGTAATTAAATCACCCATGAATTTGGTATTGGGTTGGCTGGTTAGTGTTTCTAACAAGTTTAAATACATGGTATGGGTTTCCTGGGTCATAGAGGGGGACCTATAGCTTGCAAGAAAGTGATATTGGATTGTACCTATGGTAAGTTGAATATGGAGCAGCTCAAGTGCTTTGTCCTGTTTGGCAAGCCTTGAAATGTATTTATTTTTGATGGCCTAAATGCGTTGAAGGCATTATAACGTTGCACTGTTGGTGTGATGGAATGTTATGATGAGATGGTAAGTGCGTAACCTTTTCGTAACCTCAGGGGAAACTCTTAGTAATGTGCCAATTTGATCATGAACAGCAACACTTAGACTTGACTTGAAACTATAGCAAACCTACTGGCTGAAAAGTTCAGTTCAAACCCCCCCACCCCCATCACCTCCTACCATATCTAAAGGGGTGTAGGAATTTTGATCGAAAGATCAAAAGTCCGAAACCCAAATGGCTGGGCATACTTGCGCGAAAGTGCTTTTCACCAAAGAAGCACTTTTGTGCAAGTATGCCAGTTGCCGAGCCCGTACTATGTTGCGGATAAGGGAAAATTCCCTTTTCCCCACTGTAGTGCTGTCTTCGAGGGAGAATATTAAAGTAGGGGGTGTGTGGGGGGTGCAGGGAGGCGAAGCCCCCTGCAAAAATGTTAATGTAGGTTGATAAAAGTGCTTCCGTTAGTGTGTTTGGTGGTTATGGATTCAGACGTTTGATCATTCGATCAAACGTCCTAGCTCCATCTAAAGCAATACTTGCAATCTTTCCCACACTGGTTATTACGAGAGAACAGGTCCTTACTGTGCTTGCTAAAGCCAAAAATACAGCCTCCATGGGTCCTGTCAACATTCCAGGATGCTTCTTAAATAGCTTAAAACAGAATCTATCAGAGTTGCTAGAAACCCTCTTTAACCACAGCCTCCAAAATGGGCTTTGTCCCAGAGGAATGCAGGACTACAACATTCGTCCATCTGCACAAGGGGGGTTCATCAACTGATCCATGGAACTACAGACCCATAAGCTTGATCCGTCTTCTCTGCAAGGCCATGGAGAGAATTATCATGGACTTTATCAGTAGTAACATTAGAAATTTCCGAAAACTGGGCCAGGCCCAATTTGGTTTTGTCAAAGGAAAGTCTTGCCTGCTCAGTTTGATGGACTTTGAGAAAGTCACCAAGGCAATGGATGAGGGTAAAATGGTACACACCGCTTGTCTAGACTGGCCAAAGCTTTCGACAGAGAATCCCTTACTCAGGGATCATAGATAAACTTGTTGAGTTAGGCATAAACCTCTGCATTGCCAGATGGATAACATACTGGCTCACTGAGGGGACACATGCCCAGATAGGCAAATCCACTACCGATTTAAAAAAAAAAAAAAAAAACTGTTGCTAGCAGTGTCCTATAGGGCTTAGTGTTGAGACCCCCTCCTGTTTGATATATACTTCCCTGAAGTGAAGGCCAATGTTGGGGGCTTCTAGTTCACCAAGTTTGCTGACGACCGTAAGCTGGAAGAAATCCAGTGAAACCACAAACAATGTTGACAATCTACAGACAGGCGTAAAAATGACAAACGACTGGTACCAAAACCATGGTCTGAGACTAAATGCTAAAAATGTGTAACCATATCCTTCAGTAAATTGAATATCCCTGCAAATTATATTATTGATATTGCACCCCTAAAAGTAGACCTAGTAGTGGTGGATGTAGCAACACAGACAGTAACTTAAACTTTGACCACCAGGTAGCTATCCATCCATCCATGACCCCATGTGCGAAATGGGGGAGAAGTGGTTGGGGTGTCACTTCAGCTGGGACAATCATTTCAAGCCAAGGTTTGCACCACCAGCTGGTTAGACCCACAGTGATGGTTCATCTGTACCACTCAGTCGCACTCACACCTACGGCTAGTTTAGAGTGTCCAATCCACCTACTTGCATGTCTTTGGTATGTGGGAGGAAACAGGAGCACCCGGAGGGCACCTGTGTGACTGCAGGGAGAACATGCAGACACCGCACATAAGGCACACCAGCTGAGAATTGAACTGGAGAACCTTTTGCTGTGAGCAGACAATGCTAAACCCTGTACCACCACTGGCATCCATAGGTAGCTATGGTAGTGATAAAATTCTTCTCTGTGGCTTAACTTCTAAGACATGGCATCAAAGTGAGAGGATGTCATAGTGCCATTGTACTCGGCCCTCATAATAGAGTACAATGCTCCCTTCTGCATGTACCTAACCAGGCACTGGTCTCTCACTTAAAAAAACAAAAAAAAAGCATAAGACATGTGTCTTATGCAGTCTGACTAAAGGCCCTATCCCTTTACTCCATCCAGTCTTGTTTATTTGAGAGGTGACTTATGCTTGACCTGTAAGGCATTCTCTCCTCTGTCCCTGATGAAAATTTTACCTAGTTGCAACAAAAATAGAGTATTACGTGTTCCATGGACCTGAGTCTTATTTGTGACTTTACCATAACTTGCTGGAGAGACAGATTCATATCCCAAAGGTTACCTTGTCTTTTGCTTAAACTTCCAATCTTTGTGAAACAAAGCTTGTCCCTCACTCTCTCCAAAAATAATTTGGATACATGGATGGGGAACTGTAAATTAACTCCCAGGGTACTGCCAAAGTCCCTTATGGGCACAGGCAGACTGTAAAATGACTCTGGCTCCCAACACCCAAAGACCCACTACCCTTGGTAATGGCTCATCCCATATCTGGAATTAACATATAATATTGTCATATCCTGGATATTATTGGCTAGGCTTGTAAAAGCTGTTGTGTCATTAGCCTAATAATCATCTATAAGTTTATGAACCTATGAACAACAGCAGAGGATGTGGGTAACTACTGGTCCCTGGTGGCTGTAGGTGCCCCAAGAGGGATCTGGGGTAAAAGATGAGTGGTCTGAGACGCAACAAATCTCCATGTCAGTCTCACCTTCTTGCTGCTGAAGCAAATTGCTATCCTGCTGTTTTGGCAAAGGCTGTTTGCTTAATTTTTCCTTTTTCTAGCTAGAAGAAGGTTGACCATGGGACTGGTAATCTGTTCCATAATCAAGCTGAAAATTATGCCTTTTTGCCAGGGAAGGCCAGTAAATGCTGTAGTCCACAAATGTTACTTTTTGACAGAAAAACACAGAAAATACTATGCCAGCCCCACAAAAGTAAAATGAACACAATTTCTCCACAGAAATTTTTTTTCAGTTACTTTATGCCACTTTTAAATTGTCAGAAGAAAGTGAGAGCTCTGCTTAAAAGTTAGTCCGTCTTGAGACAGTGAGTTAAAACACAGGACTTCTGGCTTTAAAATAACTTCTGAAGAGGACAGTATTAAAACAGCAACAAAATAATTTTTCTCCCAAAGGGAACTTAAGTCCCAAGCAAAGAAAGAGTACAAGCCGGCTGCTGATCCTCAGAGGATTGTACTTTTAGCAGTAAAGCTCTGAAGGGGTTAGCACCCAAACTTGTCTTTTAGTCAGCTTAGCTTGAGGCGCCCTAAAGGTTTGAAAGCTAGCCAGCTGTTATAATCTTATCAGATATATCTAAGGCTACTGCAGCAATGATCATTATGATTGTGAAGGCTGCCAGCCTAGCCCGATAGAATTTTGTGGATAATTCTGTCATTTGTAAATATGAATGTAAACTACAGACTTGTCTTAAATGTAAAGAAATAGTGTCACATGTGGAACTGGAAATAAATGTGACAACAGTGCACTCTACTGAACCAAAGTAAAGCATGTGGTGACCATTTGATGTAGATAGTGGTGCCGAAAAGTCTAGATGAAGAAATTCTTTCTATTGTTTTAACCAAGAGTTAAATTGCTAGATTTAAACATGCAAATGTATTTTTATTGCTCTGCTCCTGATCAGCTGCAATATAACAAAAAAAGCGTGAAGTATGATGTAATGTGTAGCCTGGGAACCCCAGGAAAAGTGTAAAGAATGTTTCTTACTGAAATTGGTGTGCCTTGTTTGTTGTAGCATAGACTAGATCCAGGCCTGCTGAATCTAGCTTTGTTTGCATAACTTGAGCACTAATCCAGGCCTTCTTAAAAGTATTCAGTTGTATTTATTACTGCTTGGTAGTAACCTGATAAAAGTGTAGCTATCATTCTAAGCCTTTTGGTTTAAGCACTTGGGCTTCAGACCAGTTGTTTTACATTAACAAGGTTTGTGGTCTGCACTGTTGTGGCAGGACAGGTAGATCGCATCCTTCTAAGTTGGGAATTGCTGATTTGAAAACTCAGTGTCTGTTATTCTAAAAGTGTATTAGCTCTGGTTTAAGCACTTGGGCTTCAGGCCAGTTATTGTACATTAAGAAGGTTCGTGGTCTGCACTCTTGTGGGAGGAGAAGCTGGACTCTGCCCTTCTGAGCTGGGAATTTCTGGTTAAAGGCTTATAGTGCCTGCATATTTGAACTGTTTCTACTGAAATTGGTGCGCCCTGTTTGTTGTAGCATAGACTAGATCCAGGCCTGCTGAATCTCACTTTGTATAACTTGAGCACTAATCTAGGCCTTCTTTTTTGGAGAAGGTTTCCCTGCTTGCCAGTGGCAGGAGTGTGCAGTTAGAACTTCTCTGAAGACTACAGGAACAGGGCTCAGTTTTGAGATTTTTTTTTTGCTGGTTAGTTGGGTAATTTGTTTAAAAGCCTTTTCTGATTGCTTGTAGTCATCTAAAGCTGTTTTAAGTGTATTTTTTACTGTTTTAGTCATTTAAAGCTGTTTTAAGTGAGTGTGTGTGTGTGTCTGTGTATGTATATATATATATATATATATATATATATATATATATGTATGTATGTATGTATGTATATATATATATATATATATATATATATATATATATATATATATATATATATATATATATATATATATATATATATATATATATATGTATGTATATATATATGTATGTATATATATATATGTGTATATATATATATATATATATATAAAATTTTTTTTTTTTTTTTTTTTTTTGCTGATTTTGCCTTATCTTTTCAAAAAAAAAATGTTCTTGTTTCCCACCTTTCTAAGCTAGTATAGTCCAGTTTTCAGGCTAGTGCTGAATTCAGGGCTGTGTTACAATTTTTTGAGTTGCCCATACCTTACTTGGATAGAGGAAGGTTTCTCTGTTCATCTGTGAGAGAGAGGGAGCTTTGAGCAGCCATCTGTCCCTGGAGGAGTGGTTCCAGCCCAGAAGTTAGTAGTTTATAGGCCATTTTGGGCTAATTTATCTCTTTCATTTCCTTGCTGTAAAAATCGCGTTTGCACGGTTTTGCACGTCCGGGCAGTGACGGTTAGCTAGGGCTATATTTACCCCAGCTCCACCAAGTCTCCTCTTCAGTTTTTCCCTTGAAAGTAGTCTAACTCTCAACCTAAGAACTTAAAAAGCATCCTACAGTCCAGCACTTGCTCAGACCTAATAGCAAGCACTAATATACCCCGACACTTGATTGCCCAGTAGGTTAAGGCTCATTTTTCACCCCTCACCAACCAAGGGACTAAGCAGCTCACCGTACTATTCAGGCATGACCAAAGGGCAATTTCAGGTATGCTCTCCAGTCTCAGCTGGTGAACCTGGGTATCCTGCGGCAATGTTACAACTGCCTCATGTACACAGACAACCCTCTCCTTCTACCACAAAACATGTAGCATATGCGAGAGATGCAATTATATAGCTAAATTGGAGGCTAAGCTCTCTCCACCAATGACTGGAACAGGCAGTCATGAGGAGAAGGTTAACACTTGCACCACACCTCCAGCCTCACATACACGTACTAAACCAGCACTGGCAAAAAATACAGGTAAATACACAAAATCATACTCGGAGGCTCTAAATAAAAACCTGCAAAAGCATCACAGACCTCCAAAGCAGACACCCAAAAAACCTGCACTTCCCGTCACAAACCAGACAACACATAAAACACAAAGTCAGTGTGCCGCACAATCACAGCCCTTAAGGTGAAATAATATACCTAACACACTAGTAATAGGTGATTCTATAGTCAGGCACACTGACGTCCCACTCACTAGGCTGGACAAGAAGAAGGTTACTGTTAGCTGCCTGTCGGGAGCCAGAATCCGCCACATAACACAGGCACTCAGGTCACTCCAGAACAAGTATAAATATGACTCTGTCATTGTTTATGTTGGTGTGAATGGCCTGAGACGTACCTCTCTGGACTACATGAAAAGAGACATGGAAGAGCTCTCTGATCATATATCCCAGGCGGGTATGACCCTGACCCAGAGTAGCATCCTGCCCTCACCAAGAATGATACCACAGTATAAAGAAAGAATGATCAATTTCAACAATTGGCTAAGCTTCTGGTGTCATTCAAAGGGGATTCAGTGTCTGTCAGCCTGGGTCGACATGCTCGACAAGCCTCGTTGCTTTGCAAGAGGCGTCTTGCACTTGTCACCCCTAGGCTTTCGAATACTGGCCAAGGCTCTTGCTGCCCCCATAGTGCCTTTTTTTGGCAAGGCTCAAAAATCAAACCCACCTCTGTAAACATCACAAATAAAAAAAAAAATGAGGGTTATGCTACTCAACGGCAGGAGTTTAAATCTCAAAATGCACGCTCTTGAAGCACTCCTCAGTATGGAGAGCGTCGACATCTGTGCAGTAACTGAAATCTGGTTCAAGGCTCCACAGAGCACCCTAGCACAACCGGGCTACAACCCATACCACACATTTCAGCCACAGAATATGGACCGAAACACAAAAGGAGGGGGTGTATCCATATTCATCAAGGATACCTACACCTCCAGGTTAGTGGCGCAGCATGATACCTCCGAGATCATCCATGTGCAACTAACATCAGACAAATCTGCAATGCAAATTCTGGTCTGCTGCAGATCACCTTCCATGACCCAGGACCACCACTCCACCTTTCTGGAGACACTGGAAAACATGAAGGTCCTACCAAATACCCTGATATTGGGCGATTTCAATTACCCTACCATTAACTGGGAAAACTACTCCAGTACAAACTCCCAGATCCAGTGCTTCCTGGAATTTATCAACTCAAATACCCTGCATCAGCTGGTAAACTCCCCTACCAGAGGTAAAAACATATTGGACCTGGTCATCACCAACATGGGCGACAGGTTAGATCAGACCATAAACTAATCACTCTGGATGTCCACACCACACCACCACCACCTCCAACCAAGGAAACCACAGTGAAAAACTTTTCTACAGCAAACTTCACCTTGCTTAAGACAGAGGTGGTAAATTTCACAGCCCCCACACTAAAGGATGTGTCCAAGATGCAGGTACCTTTACAAATGCACTCTTTGAGCACCTACAAGGTTGCAGGGATCATGCCTTCCCTAGCAAAACCAAGGACCCCTGCCATAAACGGGCTATACAATAGAAGGAGGAAACTAGTTCAGACAAAAAGCAAATCCCAGGAAGGAAAGACATCCCTGATCAGTATCAGTAAGAAACTAAGGTCCCTCATAAAATCCTCCAAGGCTAACTTCGAAAGAAAAATAACCAAGGATTTGAAAGATAACCACAAAGCCTTCTTTAGCTATGTCAAGAATCTAAGTGACAACTCACATATATGCTCTGAGCTAATGCAAAATAGCACAAAATATACTGAACCCACTGATATTGCCAACATCCTGTCAGATAGTTTCAGTGCAAACTTCACCCCCCTCTCACCCCCAAAAGGGCCCACAACAGTACCGGAAAAATGTAGTACCATGGAAATCACAGACGCACAGGTGAAAACAGCCCTTTCAGAAGCACAGCTTCAGTGGGGCCAGATGGTGTCTCAGACTGCATCTTGCACGAACTACAGAATGAACTAACCCCCCCCCCCCCACCTAAACACACCGTTCAACCTCAGCCTCTGCACAGGCTAAGTGCCCATAGAATGGCGCACAGCAATGGTTATCCTGCTCCACAAAGGAGGGGCCACAACTGACCCTGGCAACTATAGCCCCATAAGTCTGAGACTAGCCTGGTCTGCAAGGCTATGGTGTGCATCATCATGGAACTCATTAACAAAGACATTGGGAACCTCCAAACACTTGACCCAACCCAGTTCGGCTTTAAGGGCAGATCATGCCTATTAAACCTGGTTGACTTCTTCGAGACAATTACCAAGGCCATAGATGAGGGGAAGGTAGTTCACACAGCCTACCTTGACCTCGCCAAGGCTTTTGACACCATTCCCCACTCAGGAATTATAGAAAAACTCACCAGCCTGAACATAAACCTTGTGTCACGAGATGGGTTGCCAACTGGCTTACAGACAGAATTCCCATGGTAAGAATAGCGGGCTCCAGGTCCAACTCTAAACCAGTCACAAGTGGTTTTCCTCAAGGGTTCGGTCCTGGGAACCCTACTGTTCGGCATATACTTCTCAGAAGTACAGGAGGACTATGGCTAACCAAGTTCGGCGATGACTGCAAACTGGGAGCCATAATTGACTCTCCGGCTGACACGGACATTCTCCAAAAGGGCCTTACTGAAATGGGCACCTGGTGTCAAAGTCATGGTCTCAAGCTAAATACCAAAAAATGCATAGTCATCCCATTTGGGCAAAACAAAACACCCATGAATTACCACATAGATGGCAGCCCCCTAAATGCAGAAGAGGTAATAAGAGATCTGGGGACCCAGGTAGATAGTAATCTCTCCTTTGACAATCATATTGCCAAATTAGTTCGGAAATCCTTCTGTGTAGCCCATCTAATTACTAAAGGGTTCACATCTAAAAATAGAGGTTATAGTGCCCCTCTACTCGTTAGACATCAGACCCATCATATAGTACAATGACCCATTTGGGCTGTACCTTACAAGACACTTCCAACAGCTGGAAAGACCACAAAAGTGCCTCACCAAGAGGATTACTGGCCTCAAACATGTCCTATGCAGCCCGACTGGAAAAACTCCAGCTGTACTCAGTGGCATATCACTTACTCTGAGGTGATCTCTGCCTGACTTACAAAGCCATGTCCAACTCAGATTTGATGGTCATGCTTCACCTAAAGAAGTCCAAGTCACTGCGAGCCACTTGCTCTAGTGAGATAAACCTTGCCACAGCAATAAGTAGAACATGCTGGAGGGATAGATTCCTGTCACATTGACTTCCCATGCTTTGGAACAAAATTCCTAACCACATTAGGCAGAGCCCCTCACTAACACTCTTCAAGAGGAACCTTGACAAGTGGATGGGTAACAGGAAATACACCCCTGGCATCACTTCATTGGCTTTTCTTGACAGAATGGGGTGGCGAAAGCTGACACTCTGGCTAGGCTTATAAATGCCCTTGGGCAGATAGCCTAGTACCTACCTATGAACCTATAATGTAAATCAGAACTGCAATTTCAATTTAACACAGAGAGCCAGTGAGGATTAAGCATTTTTGTCTTGACCATCCAACTCATCAGCACTGTCTTATGTAAGTTATTTTAGAAGTGTGTTTTCTCTTAGAAATAGCTAGGAACTAGAAAGATTAGACTGTGTTTTTCTGTCATGTCAGAATTGTACTACTGAATTATTTTAAGTATTTCTCTGATCTCTGAACTCTTGACGAGCACTGTGTAGTAAGAAGTATTATCTTGTGTTTTTATTTAGCATTAAATATTTAAAAATCTTTCAACTGTGGCTGATGTCCTTCAAGAATGCAACTGCAGTCATAACATATGGGTTGTCCTGCCTCAGGCAGCCCTCGGTCGGCCGAATTCCAAAGTCTGGGTCCGGCGTCGGCTGGTGTCGCCTCCTCTCCGACGTCACAACGGCTGGAGTATAAAGGCATCGGCCGACGCCATCTTCAGTCTTTCTTGCCGTGCGGTGCCCGAAGCAGAAGCAGTTCGCAAGTGCCGGTCGTCAG
The DNA here is from genome assembly GCF_019279795.1 of Protopterus annectens. Taxonomy (NCBI): domain Eukaryota; kingdom Metazoa; phylum Chordata; order Ceratodontiformes; family Protopteridae; genus Protopterus; species Protopterus annectens. Next base: position 1,278,106,403 of record NC_056743.1, read on the forward strand.
CTCCTGTGTTTTCAGTACCGAAGTCATCTAAAAGCCAAGTACCCCGTTGGGGAACATTTTTTCTTGCCTCAGCCGATGTCAGAACAAATTGAGAAAGTGGTAAACAAATACCTCATAAGGACTTCCATTCTTACTGTCTTCCTTGCCTGGGCCCAGACCATGACATCTCGGCCTGTGCTTGCTTTAATAAGTGCACTCTCAGGCGCCGGGCAGAATTTGCTGAAGACTTTTTTGGCGAATCCTTCTCATATACCATGCCGTCGGATCAACCGACAGCTCAATCTTCCAAAAAACGGAAGGACCGGGACCGGCATCCTCGGCCCGCGTCCTCTACCGATACTACTCCTAGACCCTCCGCTAGTGCTTCGGTCCCTGCAGAAGCGGTAATTCAGCCGCTCCAGGCCGACGACACAGCATTAACTAGTCCTTCGGTCCCGGAGACCTCTCTGGTGCCGGTTGTTGATTTTCCTCCGGATACCGAAGTTCTTGATTTACCCGACACCATTCTGGTGGACAAGGTCACTCCTGTATGTGGGGCTGCTAGGCCTCCTGTATCTATGTCCATCAAGGCCTTTGCACGTGCTAAGGCCGCCAGCCAGGCCAAGGCCCATCCTAAACCTGCTATCCAGGCCCCCTCTTCTGATAAACAGATTATGTCTCTTGCTGCAGACCTTATTTCCCTTATCAGGGGGTCTCAGCCTCAACCCAGACAGAGGTTCTCAGCCTCCTGCAGAGAAAAGGCCTATAACTGAGCAGACTGAAAACCTCTCTTCAGATGAGGCCCCTGGGGATTCTGAGCATTCAGATATTCAAGAAGAATCCTTCCAGGCCTATGAGGACTCTGATGCTGAGGAATCAATACCCTCTGCCTCTCCTCCAGAGGATTTCTCTTTTGGTGAAGTCCTGCACTCAATGAGGGAACATTTCCAATGGCAGGGTCAGAAATTCTCTGATTCCAGGAAAAGGCTCCGTACCTTCCTTAAGCTTCCCCAGCACAGACCTTTAGCTATTCCTCCTGTGATGGATGTTTTGGATAATGTTTTCTCCGATTTCCAGTGCTAACCCTGACTCTCTCCCCCCTGCTCCTGTCAAGCCAGACAGATATTACAGAGTCCCTGACACTCACAAACATCTCTTTAAGGCCCACACCGTGGATTTAGAAACTATTTCACAGGGTCCCAAGGGAGTGGCTACCTCCACTGCCAAGAATCCTTTGCCAGCGGATAGGGAAGCCAGGTCTGTGGAGAGATGGGGTAAAAAAGTTTATACCTCTACCACCCTAGCCATGAGGTCTCTTAACTGCCTTTTTCATATGTTTCAGTACCATGATTTTTTACTGGATGATTTACAGAAAAAGTTAGCCTCTCCTGAGCCTATTGAAAGAAAGGCATTGCAGGATCACATACATAACACTCAGCAGGTTAACAATCATTTTCTTCAGTGTGGTTATGATGCATTGGAAGCTTCATGTAGGGCAGCTATGACTGGGGCTGTGATACGTAGACATGCTTGGTTAAAAGATCAGCCACTGCCAGACCATGTCAAAGTAAAGTTACTTGATGCACCTCTGGAAAAACAGAAGCTTTTTGGCGCTAATGCACAAGATGTGTTAAAGTCCATTGAGGAAAAAGCTAAGTCAGTACAGACAGTCAAGGATTTCCTCCAGGTTCAGCCACCCAGATTCAGTAGAAACTGGCCTTCAAAGAGTTGGTCCTTCCCAGACTCGGACAAGTTTCAAAGGGGAAAGAACAGGCGAGGCCGAGGACAATACCGGGGCTCCTACAGGGGACGCCAATGGCAATCTACAAATCAAAGAAGTGCTGCAGCCAGTCCAGCTGCACCTCAAGGACAATCACAATGACTTGACTTTCATACCTCCTACAAGGGCTCAGAGAGAAGCACCCTTGGGCGGAAAATTATCCTTATTCTCAAAGAACTGGCATATCTTAACCAAGGACAGTTGGATTCTGGATTTAATAGACAAGGGTTACAGATTCCACTTCCATACTTTACCTACAAGACAAGGCATGCCAAACCTGCCACTCCATCAAAGGGCAGAGGCACTCATTCAAGTTTCAAAGCTATTAAGTATAAAAGCAATAGAAAAGGTACCTCCCCAGGAACAAGGCCAGGGATTCTATTCAAGACTGTTCCTTGTTCCAAGAAAGGAAAACAAATGGAGGCCTATACTGGACTTGTCTACTCTAAATACTTTTCTCATTGTGCCAAAGTTCAAAATGCTGACATTACAGCAACTCCTTCCCATGCTGGGCAAGGGGTCTTGGCTGGTCACTCTGGACCTCAAGGAGGCATACCTGCATGTCCCAATCAGACAAAGCTGCAGAAGATACCTCAGATTTCTTGCAGGGACAGAGCACTATCAATTCTCAGCATTGCCGTTTGGCTTATCTACTGCGCCCAGAGTGTTTATGAAATGCCTGGCATCAGTAGTGGCACACTGCAGTCTCCAGGAAATTCAAATATACCCCTACCTGGACGACTGCCTCATACAAGCAGACAACAGACAAACCTTAATAAAAAACCTGGACTATGTCATGCAATTACTACAGGCCTTGGGATACACAGTCAACGTTCAGAAATCAAGGCTACTGCCATCCCAACAGATTATTTTCCTAGGAGCCAAACTGGACACACAAACACAAATGGCCTACCTCACACAGGAAAAACAACAGCAGTTACCAGAGTACTTCAAAGGCCTAGCACAGCTCTCCCAGCTGACTGCAAGGAAACTCCTGCAGGCCCTGGGGTTCATGGCATCATGCATTCTTCTGATACCTTTGGCAAGACTTCATATGCGAAAGCTGCAATGGTATTTGAAAAGCTTATGGTCCCAACACAGCCAAAGCCTAGAGGACGTAATCCCACTTATTCCATGCCTGCAAAAGGAATTCTTGTGGTGGGCTCAAGCAAGTCAATTAAACAAAGGCATGTCTTTTAACAGACCTCAAGTAGGTCAAATATTTACAACAGACGCCTCAGATCATGGATGGGGGGGCGCACATGGAGGGCAGATGCGTTCAAGGTCAATGGACACCAAAGGAAAGACATCTGCACATAAACCAAAAAGAGATGCTGGCAGTGATACATGCATTCGAGAGTTTCGGAAAATCGCTGCAGCAAGGACATTTACTAATAAGGACAGACAACACCACTGTCATGTGGTATATAAATAAGCAGGGAGGGACTCATTCATACCCCCTCTGCAGACTAACAATGATTCTCTGGGGAAAAGCACCGAGTCTGAAGATACACCTGCAATCCCAGTTTGTGCCAGGCAAGGACAATGTACTGGCGGACAAGCTGAGCAGAAATTTCTTGGATCCACACGAATGGATGCTGCATCCCCACATTTTCTCACAAATAACAAAGACATGGGGAACACCATAGATCTATTTGCGTCTCACACGAATCATCACCTGGAAAAGTTCTGTACCAGGACCCACCATGCACTGGCCTGGACAACGGATGCTCTCTCCTTCAGCTGGAATTCCCTAAAAATTTATGCATTTCCTCCTCTGCCACTGTTGACCAAGGTGATCCTGAAGATCAAAGCAGAACAACCAACAAGCATTTTGATAGCTCCAGACTGGCCAAAGCAACACTGGTACCCATTGCTGTTGAGCATAACTCTGACCAAACCATGGCCTCTGCCCCTATGGCCCCTGCTCCTAACACAACACAACTACAGGACTGTTCACCAAAACCTGAAAACATTACATCTGACAGCCTGGAGGTTACTTTAACTCTTTCCGCTTCCAATCTTTCCAAGGCAGTTCAGGACATCTTATTGGAAGCACGCAGACCATCCACCAGAAAAGCCTATTCAGCCAAGTGGAAGAGATTCAGCATCTGGGCTGCCAACAGGGGTCAGGATACAACAGTACTGAGTATACCTCAGATATTGGAATACTTGGTAGAAATGTTTCATTCTGGACTCTCATATTCTTCCATAAAGATTCATGCCTCAGCAATCTCAGCAAGATACAATTGTGATCCACCAGTGTTCTCACATCCTTTGCTAAGACAGTTCCTGAGAGGGATAAAGAATATCAAGCCTCCCAGAAAACAACCGGTACCTGCATGGGACCTCAATTTTGTACTGGAAAAATTATCTCTGCCTCCCTTTGAGCCAGCAGCAACCTCGGAGATGCAATTTCTATCATGGAAAACGTTTTTTCTATTGGCAGTCACATCAGCAAGAAGAGTCTCGGAGATACAGGCACTCATGGCAGTACCTTCTTTCCTCATTCTCCATCAGGACAGAGTCTCTCTAAGAACAAATCCTTCTTTCATGCCAAAGGTGATTTCCAGGGTGTCTCTAAATCAAGCTATTCCCCTTCCTACTTTCTTCCCCAATCCTCAAAATAGAGGGGAAAGACTGCTGCATACCTTGGACATACACAGGCAACTACGCTACTACTTGGACAGAACTAAGGCCACCAGAAAGTCTGACCAGCTGTTTGTAGCCTATGCTGCTGGAATACAAGGAAAAGCAATCTCCAAGCAAACAATTTCAAAATGGATTGGACACTGCATCAGATTCTGCTATTCTTACCATGGAAAAAGTGTGCCAGCCAATATTAGGCCACATTCCACCAGAGCTATAGCCACATCCACAGCTTTCCTAAGAGGAGTGGCTACAAAGGACATTCTAGAGGCTGCTACATGGAGCTCCGTGCATACATTTACCAAACACTACAACCTGCCTTTATACTCCAGATCCCGAGCAGGCTTTGCTTCAGCAGTCCTGCAGGGCATTTTAGCTACACCATCTTTTTCTTAGCTCCATCCACCCCCAGCTTGGCTATGGTATTCAACCCATATGTTATGACTGCAGTTGCATTCTTGAAGGACATAGTACAGTTTTGTACCTACCATAAATGTAGATGTCCGATAGATATGCAACTGCAGTCGGATTTTCCCTCCCGCCTTCCCCTCTTTTCCTTCATTTGGGTCCATTCCCCCTGTTCCTTTAGCTGGGGGTATCTCCTATGGTGTATTTGTTTATTACTGTTGTGCATGTCTGGAATTGTTTATCCATTCACCAAATTTAGCCTTCCTAGGAGGGCACCTGGCATCTGGGGCAAGAAACACTGAAGAAGATGGCGTCGACCGATGCCTTTATACTCCAGCCGTTGTGACGTCGGAGAGGAGGCAACACCAGTCGACGCCGGACCCAGACTTTGGAATTCGGCCGACCGAGGACTGCCTGAGGCAGGACAACCCATATGTTATGACTGCAGTTGCATATCTATCGGACATCTACATTTATGGTAGGTACAAAACTGTACTTTTTGTGTAGAGATAATTTAAGCTCTAGAGTACATTGCATATTTGTAGTGATTACTGTACCAAGTCACTCTAATACGCCTAGACTGGTTTAGTTATACCACCAATTGGATAATATTGCACAGTAGTAATTGGACACCCTTTTAAGGGCCTTTGACTAGCTGATTAATATTAGATGGATGGTGGCAGGCGGTACTACCATATAGTCTGGGTAATGGGGCACAGCTGGAGAACTTGTGCCAGCCTTTCCCAGGAGTGTCTGTGTGGTTGTATACTCTTATCTGCGTGTGTGTGTGTCAGCTACTTGGGCAGGGACATGAAGCACTGGTTGGACAGAGAGGGTGCTGGAGGTTTTAGCTTGCCCAGCTAGGCTGAGATCTGGACCCTATAGCTGTGCCAGTGGAGAGTCTTACTGGGGACTTGGAGAGCAATGGAACGACCAGCCGCAGACTGACTGTGATCTCTGTGTTCTCTTAAGGGAAATTGCACTTTACTGTGTGTCTTTGTTATCCTTTCCATCATATACGAGACCCCTTCTCTGGTGTTAGTGGTGAGGATTGAGGCTCCTTTATTGCTGGGCCAGGGCACAGGCGTCACAATGATGAACATTATGTTCCTTAGTTCTCATCTTATCTCTTTTGATGAGCTTGTTTTTGTCTCCTTCCTGGAATGGCCCGCATTCAAGTTGGTGTTATGGAGATGCAAGTTATCATAGAGCCATTGGCATTGAGACGACCAGTGCTGCAAACCCCTACTCCTGTGGTGATTAATTTACATTAAATTATAGGAACCTGTTGGTGACTGTGTTGTTGCTAAAGCATCAACTGGTTAAAATCAACAGTCCAGCAGGATTTCAGTCTAGAGTTAATGTGTTCTTTTCACTAGCTCCCTTTGCATGCAGATTTTCTAATTTTTCTTTGGGACCTACCTTTGTGTCACTGACGCCCTTAAAGCCAACAGAACATGTGTAATAGTGGCATTGATTGGGTCCCCCTTCAACTCTAATTCTCGTGGCATTCCCCTTGACTCAGTTTTCTGTCTCGCTGGAACTCTTGATGCTGGTTTTAGTCAGCTGTTTTGGGGCTTACTGTGGAGGCATTTACTGAACCCCCTTATCCCTTCAGTTTGGCCAGGTGGTCGGTGTTTGTGTGTCAACCTTTATTGATCCTTGGAGTGCCAAGTGCTTTAGTTTTATGTGAAGTTCAGCTCCACTGTCTGTGTTCCACTTTAAGTCTTCTGCTGTTTGATTGTCCCTACCAGCTTTATGATTGGAATTGTTGTTTTTTGATCTTTCTGCCTAGCCTCTCAGGAAGTACATCCAGAACAAGGGAGTCCAGTTGTCCATTTCAAGCCATAAATAGCCTCCTCCCTCTTCAGGGTTGCCCTCCCCACAGCACACATGAAAGCTTGGTTCAGAGGAAGCATATTGACTCTCTTTTAGAGTCCCCTATATGTGATCAAGATGAATATGAGAATATACATTTCCTAGCATCCACTCCCATATGACCACAGTTTTTCAGAGATTCCAGCAGTGATGCAGCAGAAGGGGCGATGCTTTGTCAAGCTCTTGTTCTTCCCAGAAAAGAACCTAAGTAGTCTTCATGGGTCGTTTGGCTGTCTCGGACATTAAGGTAGCTGCTAAGGCTACCAAGACTGGCACTGATACAGTGGCCCTAGTACCAAACCATGCAGATGAAGTGTTGTATCCCCACAGAAATTGTGCTTTTTTTGTTTTTTGGTCAGGTATTTCAAAGCCCCACACGTTGATTTAGAGTGGCTGTCAGGAACACCATTTCCTCAGAGTACTGTGATTCCTTCACAGTCTTGCGCCGTTGACCATATTGGGTAGCGAGTCTGTAGACGTTGGTGTACTGTTACACTTGGGCAACATGGTGGAGGTTTCTTGCGTCTTAACTGATGAGGTGACTCTCCCTCTTTTCCTGTATAGACAGTTTTGTGCTGGGTTGCTTCTTCCTTTTTCCACGCACTGAAAGTTTCGCTAAACAAACAACTTCTGCTTGGAGCATTTAATGTGGTTAATTTTAAATGTAGTTAAGAAAAAGTTTTCTAATTTTTCCAAACTTTTTTCCCTAACTACCTCAGTCTACTGCTTATCTCGCAGACCTTTGCAGTTTGCATACTAATAATACACTTACTTCCTCTTTTGCCTCAATGCTTCAGTACAATTTTATTGTCCGCTCCTATACAACTTTCAGGCTTATAGATGGTTTGTTTTCAGCCATGACAGAAGTGTCACCTACTCAGCCCACTCTGTTCACCCTTGCTACGCTTGGGCTCACTCTGCTCCATTAACCCCTATTTCTACTCAGCCCCACTTCATCTAAACTTATACTATTCTGTCTCCAACTCCCTATAACAAAACAACCCAACAAATTCACTGAGACGTCCAACTGGCCTGAGTCAACCTACAAATTCATATTGCAAGCACACCTAACTCACTTCTCCAGTCTCCTCCAAAAAAATAGCACAACTCCCAGTCAACTAAATTCATCTTACCCTAGGTTATGTATATAATATGCTACTCCTCCAGTCTGCTCACAGTTGTACTAAACATAATCTACATTGCCACATCCTACCACACTCCCCCCCCCCCCCATCAGTTTATTTTCCCCACCTGTGGACTCCTAGTCAACCAATACCTATCCACTACAAAATTGCACACAAGTCTCTACCCATTAGGAACACAGTCCCTCTTCAGTTGCAGATACATCAGAGAAGTACCAGACCCTTAAATCAGTATCAGACCTAAGAGATAAATATAAAAAAGATGCAGCTTTTTTTACCACACTTCCACTCTCTCACTCTGTGGAGATTCCACCCAAACATTGGACCATGCCGTCAAACCTTCCAAACCCTGTATAACCCATCAGCTCCCACCATTACCAAGACGCAACCTACTGTTAATGCACAAAAAACTCAGAAACATCTGCAACAAAATTCTGCATCTCCAGTCATGCCTTGCAACACACGAGACAGATATTCTAATCATCACTGAAATTTGGCTAAAACCAAACACTAAAGATTAAGAAATCCTTCCCCAAGATACAATATAATAAATGATAGAGTACACAAAAAGCTGGAGAGGTTGCAATACTTTTTAAACACATTAATCAATATCAGATACCCACCGAGTCACCCCAACTATACCAGCACAAAAATATCTGTTTCGCTCCTACACCTGAACAACCATAAAACTATTTGCATTGCATATTCCCCCACGCAACAATATTCCCATTCTTGAAGCTGTACTTTAATGGTTTCCCACTAATGTAAGTAAACTATTATACTTGGGGATGTGAATATAGGCTTTTTACTTGTAAGCATGGAGTCCCCTGCCTTCTCTATTAACCTATTCAGTTTCACTCAAGCAAATCATCTCATCCACTAGAACTGACAAGCACAGCAACAGGTACTCACCACTAGATTGGATCCTTACTACCTCACATTCTAACATAAACACCTTTAGCTGCCTCCCTAGGGTTGCCACCTTGCTTCATGGCTAAAACTGGAGTAAAGCCACACCCTTTGCGTCACCAGTACCCCCACCCACCCCACCCCCCTCTCCCACCCACATTCCACCCATTTTGTGACATCGTGATGACATCACCCAACAGGGAACGCCCTCTTTTTTCAATCCCGCTGCCTGCTTTTGGCTGATTTACTATGCTTTTCCGTCAAAAAAAAAAAAAAAGCATAGTAAATCAGCCGATTTACAAACTCCGATAGTCTGTTTCCTTTTTGAAACAGAATACCAGAGTTTGTACAGTGTTTTCCGAATCAGTTTGATTTCCGGGTAGTCCGGAAAAAAAACGGAGGGGTGGCAACCCTATGTCTCCCAGACAACTTCAGTGACCATCTCTCCACATTTATTAGAAAACAAACTAATCACACCTCCAAACATACAGTATAAAAACAAGTAGGTACACTTTCCTCTGACACCTTTATAAACTATCTCATTCAGTACAACTGAAGTATTCTGAAAAACCTACCACTAGAAGATGCTATTACACATTTTTAAAACCCATTCCTTATAATAAACGAGTTAGCACACACAAGAACCAAAAGCAACCTTGTTCAACAAAGAAACCAAACAACTCATGCTAAATTGAGGCAAACCTGGAAGACATGGCATAAAGACAGAACGCAACAAAAGCAGCAAATGTTTAGACAGCTTGGGAGTCGATATAAACAAGTCGCAGCTAGACAAAATTGCATTCTTTCACTCTCTTCAAGGCAAACATCACAATCCAAAGCAATTCTGGACAACCATAAAAGCCCTGCTATACTCCAGTCAAACCACCATCCCATCTCCTACGGCAAATCACACAGACCCCATAGCAACCCTATTCAACATATACTTCAAGCTGTCCCCTTTCTACTAGAATCTAATCTACCCTCCCATCTTTCTGTCCCCATCAGCAATGCTCACAATACCCTTTTCTTTGCTTTCTACCAAATACCTACCTCAGCTATGAAAATTTACCTTCAAAAACTGAAACCACTGCACCACCTGCCGATAGATTCCCGCCAAAAGAACCTTATGTTTGCTGCCAGTGTCCTGGCATACCCTATCTCAATACTCCAAAATGGATCTATCACAGAAAATCATGTACCCGCTCTCTGGAATAAATCATATTTTACACCACTTCACAAAGGTGGATCAGCCATAGACCTCTCCAAATACCATCTCATTAATAATAAACTACAGTCCCTTACTCAACAAAGCTTTGATAACACCACAGCAGCTCTGCTTTCTTTCTCAGATACCATAAATACCAACAGAAACCATGGTAAACTAATATCCCACCTGTTCCTGGATCTGTCAAAAGCATTTGACAAAGTATCCCACCTTCTCCTAGTCAATGAGCGATCTTCCCTGTCAGTCTCATTCAGCTCTTATTTGGTTCTGTAACTATCTTTCTATCAGACAACAGGCCATAAATTGAATCAGCACTTATTCCCTTTCCTCCCTCTTTCCATTAGTGTACTACAGGTGTAAGTTCTAGGCCCAGTATTTTTCAATATTTTCACAAACCGCCTGCACAAAGCCAGCAAACCTGCCTCTGTACAGTATGCCAGCAATGCCACAATCATCTACTCAGCCTCAATCCTTTCACTTCAACAAATGACTCGACTCATTCACTTCCATAGAATCATGACTAAAGGCTAATCAGCTAATCCTAAATGCCAAAAAAAAAAAATTAATATTTTTCACACCTAGATCTTTCAACAATTTGTACACCCTTTAATGTTACTTCAACAAAGGACACACCATGTAAAGTGTAACAAATACCATGTAAAGTGTAACAAATACCAAACTACTTGGAGTCATAATAGACAATATCCTAAAATTTGACCTGCATATGTCACCCAGTCTATCAAGAAAACTCCTCGAAAACTGGGCTTCCTCTATGAAAACAAACCCAACTTCACAGACTCAAGAAAATCCTAGTCATCCTGCCTTCTCCCTTCTCTTCGCTATGATTCACCCGTACTAATCAACATTCAAGCTACCCTTCTAAAAAAAATTGGAGGCATGCTTCAACAAAATAGCCACGTTTGCAGCTAATGCATCCTACCATGCACACCACTGCTTAACACTAAAGAAGCTCACCTGACTGGAACTACCTAATCACTTTGCATTCACTCAACTTCAAACTGCTCACAAAATAATACAAACACCATACACATGCATTTCTCTACAAAACATTCTCAAGCACTGCTCCTCACCATGCTGCCTTCACTCAGACAATCAGATCCTAATAACTTCCAAATCCTGTAATACTTCTGGAGACTCGCTGTACTAATCTTGTGTCACCAGACAGTGGAACTCTGTCTATCCCACTTAAACAGGACAGCTTTACATCTAGTTTTAAGCACACCCTAAAACAGCACCTAAACTCCTCCTCAGATCTTTAGACCATCACCAGCCCCTAACTCTCCAACCTTATCCTGTAAATGTAATTAAATTCTATCTATATTTATAGCTGTATTGCATTTTGTCCCTTATATAGCAATATACAAACTTCATTTGCCTACATGTGCATTCAACCTTGTTTATTGGTGTCTATATCAGATAATCGAAGTTTCAGAACTTCGAACATCATATGGTCGATCCCATATGATCGAAGTTCTGAAACATTGAATATCCGATTAAAAAAAAAAAAAAAGAAAAAAGTAAAAAAGTAACTGCTTTAAGAAGGAGGGCAAGCCCCCCTGCGCCCTCCACGTGAGGGGCTGCCCCCCCCCCCACTACTTAAATATACCAACTCCAAGATCGCACTTTAACAGAGTATGGTGCGGTAATGGAAGATTTCCCTTTGCTACACTGTAGCGCAATCTCGTAGTTGGTTTATTTAAGTAGCGAGGGGGGGCTTGTCCCCCTGCTTAAACCCTTTTACTTTTCTTTCCTTTTTATTTAAATTGTTTGTTCTGCAACTTCGATCACTAGTGGTCAGTGTTTAGCGATTCGAAGTTGTGGAACTTCGACAATTTAATATAGACCCGTTTATTGTTGTATAATGCTTCTACAGAAATCAAATTGTATTAACCTCTGTCTTGACTGTATTGCCTATTGCATAATTCTAAAACCCAATTTCTACCGTTAAGAATGAAATTATTTTAGTCTCTAATTTTTGTATATTTATGGAACATTTCTCCCTGGCCTCAATTGAAAGTGGGCCTGAGTGCCCAGTTGAACCATCCAGCAAACCAAAGGCAGTAAAACACAATTCCGGTATCCCCTAAAGGTCTTGATCCTTTGAAATGCATCCTATCAAAATTTGAGACTATTTGTCACTTCTTTGAAATTACCTTGGCCTGCTGTTCCATTAAAGTCTGGCATGCTTGCCGTTGTTTCCAGAAATAAAAACAAATCCCCCGTTTGAGTATTCTTAAAGATGTTATTCACTTAAAAACAGCAAAAAGACAAATTTTGCCTTCTTTTGCCTATAATTTCATGTTACAAAAGGCGACTTTATCTCCTGTTGAAGTTGCTGATTCTGTAGCCGTAAAATATATTTCATGAAAATTTCATTTCTTTGTGACAGTCATATTAGATAGACTTTCTTAGCAGTTGGCATTAACATACATATCTTCCTACACTTTTCCACAGTAAGTGTTATTTGTAAAATATAGCCTGTGGTTTATGCTGAATGTGGTAGCAGCTGTTGCTTTGAACCAGCCAGTTCAATTACATTTTTTTATCCTGTCAGAATGCTGGCCAGCACCTGCTTGCATACCTTGTATATTCATAAATGTCTGATGTATAAATATACTAGAAGGCTTCTGCTTACACTCACTCACTGACACAAACACACAAATTCCTTTAGGACAGGGAAGTCAGTGTGGCACCGGCTATGTGACATAGAGAGATAACTCCTGATTGTAGTCCATTTAACCTGGTTTGATTAATGGCCTAGGTGCTTAAGGAAGCGACCATGGATGGGTGGGTGTTATTGGCTGACGCCAACTTATTCATCCTGGGTAAGTTATTTAGTATATCTTCCAATGTAGGAGCAACACCTGTAGCTAAGATAACAGGTGGTGCTTGCTGGCAGCTCCTGGCTAAAGAGACCATTGCTGTATAGTTGATTACAGCAGACATGAGGATGTGCATACACTGTATATGAGCTGATCATAACCAACATTGTTTTGCCTGTTGGCTGTCAGAGGAGAAAGGTTATTTCAGAACTAGATGATAGCCTACTGGCACCAGATTCTTCCCTCAGTTGTCCAAGATGAAGTTATGTAGGGTATTCTTGGCTAGAAAGAAGAGACCATTCCCCTAAGTGGGTGACATGTGGTACTAATGCAAAGTAGTATTGGGGAATGAATGTCAGTAGGGTACAAGGGAAGGTTTTAATTATCAAAGGCTAGTATGGGCCAAGAAATAAAATTAGGCAGTGACTGTCCCACTGTAGTGCCTTTTGTTATGATTATAACAGAGCAATCTTGAGTCCTATTAGAGCTCATTCTGAAGTGGCAGCATCAGTGTCTGAAGTAGGCTAGAGAAATGTTTTCTCTCTAGGTCATGTTAGAAGCCCCAGTTAGTGGTGATGTCCATAAAATCGCAAATAGTTGGAAACTAAAAGATGACTGTAGTGGTACGGTAGTTTGACATTTTTTCCCATTTTTCCTGTGCTGACCATCAATCCTCTCAGCCACCCTAATGATTCATTCATGTTTGTGGAGGGAGCTTTACAGCTTCTTTGCTCCTGGAGCAGGGGAGTAGGAACCTTGTGTAGATTGGTAGGATTTTCTGTGCTTAGCTTTTACCTCAATGTGCTTGCCCAGTAATCAGTCTGCAGTGATCCTAGGAGAGAACTGCTGTTGACTTAATGAGTGACGTAAACCTCGCAGATAACTAGACCTCCTAGAAAGAGCACATTGTGCATGTTTCTTTGGTCTCAACTGGGAACTGGTGCACTTTGTTTCCATGGATATGCATCCACCTCTTCCACCTGAGAGAGCTGAGCAGGCAGAGCCCTTTCACTCCTGTTCCTCATGTGCCAGCCTTAACAGACACTTTAGCCATTATTTAATCATAGATTTCATAGATGGGGTTTTATCCATGTACTCCAACGGATCTGGCTAAGAGGTAGGACAGGTTTTGGCACACCCCTGCTACAATGAATCATGTAATCTAAGTACACCTTTTACTACTATTGATGCTGTCCTTGTGTTATTGTTTAGTTATAGTGTTTCTCTTTGAAATTGGATAGTACATTTGTTTGAGATTCAGGCATAAGTGGATCTTTGAAAAGGTGTCACTCTAATAGTAAAACTTCACCATCACCATCCTTTTCATTCTGGTCGGAGTTCATATGATTTAGCTTTTGATTTTTTTAGTTGGTTGTTGCTTTTATAGTTTTCTTAGGTTGCACTGCTGTATTGACTGCACTCTGGCACATTTACCCATGCCTATTTGAAGCATGCAACTCCCTGAGGGGAGGTATTGACTTTGAATTGAAGATGATGCATGCCAACACTTGGTTATATTTTGGAGCCCATCACACCTAGGTCAGTACCCTTTCGCAGGGATGGAAAGCACTTTTGAAGACATGGCTAACCAGTGCACCTCTAAAAGTAAAACTGAATGTTCTAATTTACTGATATTTAACCTCTTTGTTATGGTAGTTGTATTTGTATCTTGTGCAACAGTATGTTCCACACTCTGCTAAATGCTATGCACAGGCTGTTTAAGGAGCACTGTTTGTAGAGGAAGCAGGCATGTTTTCACTGACTGTCTAAATGTAAGCAAGTGCACGTATGTATGCATGTTATTGGACTGGCAATTGAAATGCAGTGCTGTTCAATTCAAAGTGGGTTGCAAGCATTTGTTTGTTGGTTTCTGTGGAATTGCGAAGGCCAAAGACTGAAATAATGTTTGAAAGCAGATGGTACTTTATTGCTGAGTTTTTGGTGTGCCATTTTAATTTTGTGATTTCTGTTTTTTCACAGGCAGCAACTGTTCTAAACAAGGTAACTCTGGATAGACGAAGTAAGAAGGCCACAACACTTCCAGCTGACTTCCACTATGATCCTGAAAATCTCATGCGATTTAGCCTCAAGCCTATTTACATAGTAAGGAGCTGTGAAGAAGTATCATTTAGAAGTAGATCTGATGATTTTTCTTATGACTTTGGAGAAATCTGGCGTTTGCTTTTGTTATTGCAAAAGTGATTGATTTTATTGGGTCCTACCTTTATAGAGGTGAACGTGCAACTGCATGAGCAAATGTGGGAAGTGGGACAGCATATGGGAGACTTTAACTGAATACCTGCTTATTTTGGGTTCTTTCCCTAAAGACATTATTGCAGTTGAATTTTATTTAAGGGGAAGTATCCCTCTGGCTGGTCCAGCTGGCACTGTGACTGAATATTCTACTGTCGTGATCTAATTTATGTGCCACATTCCCCAGATCTCATTTGCTGCGTCCTCAGTCGGAAGCTTCTTTTGGTTGGCCGTGACTAAGTGATTTAGTTCTTTATTATTCTGCTTGTTATAAGTTTTTAACTTCGTGTGAAGCGCTTTTCTTATTGCGGTTATCCTTATTGTGATAACCGATTGTGTCAATTTAACCGGATTTGACTTTTTCCTGAATTTGACTTTTTCTGCTGTAAAATTTTGGGCCTGTTGCCGTTTTTTGTCTGTGTTCCCGTGAGTGTGTGCGTTTAAACCGATGTCCTTCAAGAATGCAACTGCAGTCATAACATGTGGGTTGTCCTGCCTCAGGCAGCCCTCGGTCGGCCGGATTCCAAAGTCTGGGTCCGACGTCGGCTGATGTCGCATTTCTCTTCGACGTCAGAGCGGCTGGAGTACATAAGCATCAGCCGACGCCATTTTCTTCAGTCTTTCTTGCCATGCGGTGCCCGAAGCAGAAGCAGTTCCAAGTGCCAGTCGGTCAGCTCCTGTATTCTACGATACCGAAGTCATCAAAAAAGCTAAGTACCCCGTTGGGGACCTTTTCTTGCCTCAGCCGATGTCAGAAATTACTGAAAAAGTTAATTGTCTTTCTTGTGGTAAACAAATACCTCATAAGGATTTCCACTCTTACTGTCTCCCTTGCCTGGGCCCAGACCACGACGTCTCGGCCTGTGTAGCCTGTGCTCGCTTCAACAAGCGCACTCTCAGGCGCCGGGCGGAGTTCGCTGAAGATTTTTTCGGCGATAATTTTGCTTACACCATGCCGTCGGATCTTCCGGCATCGCAAACTCCCAAAAAGCGAAAAGACCGGGACCAACATCCTCGGCTCGCGTCTACCACCGACTCCACGCCAAAACCTACAGCGAGTGCTCCGGTTCCCTCTGAGACTGTCTCTCCACCGCTCCGAACTGAAGACACCGCATTACCGCCGACTCCGATTCCAGACATTACTCCGACACCAGTTATAGATTTTCCTCCGGATACTGAAACCGAGGAAATGCCCGAGACCATTGCTGTAGACAAGGTCACTCCTGCACGTGGAGCTGCCAGGCCCCCCATGGCCATGTCTATTAAGGCCTACACTAGGGCTAAGGCAGCCAGCAAAACAAAGCATATTACTTCTAAATCCTTACCTCAGCCGACTCCAGAGACACAAATTATGTCCATGGCTGCTGATTTAATTTCCATGATTAGAGGTTCACAGGCCCATCCTGAGAGAGGATCCCAGCCTCCTCCTGATAAAAGGCCCCGGATAGAACCTATATTGAGCCATGGGTATAACATAAACAACATGCATAACAACAATCAAAGAACTGAAAAACATCAACTACCATTATATATTTCTGTATTTGATGATACCTATGATATTATCAGGAATATCATCAGGGGAAATTGGGGGATTTTAACAGATGATAATAGTGTGGCGCAAACATTTCAAGGACAAATTAAATTTGTATATAAAAAAGACACGTCCTTTAAGGAATTTTTTGAAAGAAACACACATTCAACCAAAATGAAAATGAATAGGAAAGTGGGTAATTTCAAATGTGGCAGATGTACTGTATGTAAACACATTCAATGTACAGGTAACAGACTTTTGGTAAATTATCATAACATTAGGGTTAAGGAACATTTTAATTGTTTCACTTCTAATGTTATTTATGTTGCAATATGTCAAGATTGCAAGGCATTCTATGTTGGCAAAACTAGCAGGCATTTTAGAAATAGAATTAAAGAACATCTGCTTGATGTCCAACATATGAGAACAACGAATGCCTTGGTCAGACATATACAACAAAATAAAAGCCATACCTTCAAATTTTGTGTCATTCAGCATGTTGAATATGATGTAAATGGAAAATGTACAAAATATGATTTAGACATTAATGAACTAAAATGGCAAATACTATTAAATGCCTATAATTGGCCAGGCTTAAATGAATATTGTAGCATTAAACCCATACTGAACAACAATTATATTAAGGGTAGGACACATTAACCAATAATCAATTTTATTGATGATGAATTGGATATTAATTTATGTATTTGCATTTGTATTATAAAATAATGGTAATGTGTTACAAAAATTTATGTAACTTGTAATATATACCATACAAGTTACATAATGTGAATATATTCATTATTCACACATGTATATTCTTATCATTAACACTATTATTATTAATATTTTTACATTTTTCATGTTTTAACATAGGGACTCACATAAACTACAATTTATGTGATATATAAAGATTGTAAGCCACTGTATACAGAATTATACTGGCTTTATAATAGTACATGTTAATGTTATATAAATAACTTAAACATATTTAAATACATTATAATATACACATACAAGAACATCTAGAATGTAATGATAAGGAAAATCTATACATCATGTGTTAATTAATATATAAACAAACGTGCTGATTAAATAAAGTCTCAGTATAGCCATTATGATATAGAACTGATGGCTTGCCATAAAGGGTGTTTTTAAACTGTTAATTGACAAAGTGATTAATTGATTTTAAATTGGGGTGGGACCTGTATACTTGAAGAAGGTAACATTTGAGAATAGTATTCTGAAGAAGTTCGTCATATCGGACGAAACCCGGGTAAATTCGTTTGTTCAATGTATTGTTTTAGTGTTTTGGTGGATGTTCAGTGGATGTGAAGATTCACTGCTCGTTTTTATGGTGTATTGCTGTTCGCAAGTTCTCAAATAAACGGTCCATTATAGCTGTGGAAAAGTTTTTTTTATCTGTACAGCGTGGATTTACGTGAGTTGCTGTGGTACAATCAACTGCCGAGCATTTGAACTTCCTGTGTTATACATCAGTTTAATTAATTTCCTGGTATTGGAGGCCCCGGATAGAACCCTCTGAACCCTACTCCTTCAGATGAAGATTCTGAGGGCTCTGTCCACTCTGATAGCCAGGAAGAGCTCTTTCAGACCTATGAGGACTCGGATGCAGAAGACTCCATCCCCTCGGCCTCCCCTCCTGAGGATATTTCTTTTGGGGAAGTTCTGCACACCATGAGGGAACATTTCAAGTGGCAAGGTCAGGAATATTCTGATTCCAGGAAACGCCTTAGGACTTTCCTTAAGAAGCCTCAGCACAGGCCCTTAGCTATTCCTCCTGTACTTGATGTTCTGGATGATTTGTATTCTGACTCTAGTGCTACCCCTGATTCTCTTCCTCCTGCTCCAGCCAAGCCGGACAGGTATTACAGGGTCCCAGAAACTCATTCCCATTTATTCAGGGCCCACACTGTTGATTTGGAAACTATTTCACAGGGGCCTAAAGGAGTTTCAGCCTCCACCTCAAAAAATCCTTTGCCCTCCAGCAGGGAAGCTAGGTCATTAGAGAGATGGGGCAAAAAGGTTTCACATCCACTACCTTATCTATGAGAGCTTTAAATTGTCTTTTTCATATGTTACAATATCAGGATTATCTGTTAGAAGATTTACAAAAAACATTAGCCACTCCTGATCCTTTAGACAGGAAGACTTTGCAGGAAGCTGTACATAACACTCAGCAAGTAAGCAATCACTTCCTGCAGTGTGGATATGATGCACTGGAAGCTTCATGTAGAGCAGCTATGACAGGGGCAGTCATTCGTAGACATGCTTGGTTAAAAGATCAACCTCTACCATATCATGTTAAAGCAAAACTTCTGGATGCACCTTTGGAAAAGAACAAGCTTTTTGGTACAAATGCTAAGGATGTGTTAAAGACCATCGAAGAAAAAGCAAAATCAGTTCAGACTGTGAAAGATTTCCTCCAGGTTCAACCCCCCAGATTCAGTAGGAATTGGCCTTCAAAAAACTGGTCCTTTCCTAATCCAGAAAAGTTTCAAAGGGGTAAGAACAGACATGGCCGAGGAAGAGGCCAATACAGAGGTCCTTACAGGGGACGGCAATGGCAGCCAGGAAACCAAAGAAGTGACACAGGGGTTTCACCTGCCCCACAACCACAATCTCAATGACTTTCCTCTAGCACCACCTACCAGGGAACAACTAGAAGCCCCCTTGGGCGGGAAATTATCTCTGTTTGCAGAAAACTAGCACAGACTGACAAAGGACAAATGGATTTTGGACATTATAGACCGAGGGTACAGGTGTCATTTTCATACCTTACCGAGAAAACAAGGCATGCCAAACCTTCCACAAAATCAGAGGGCAGAGGCTACCAAGCAAATCACTCTGCTGACTCGGATGAAAGCAATAGAAAGAGTTCCAAAACAAGAACAAGACCAGGGCTTTTACTCAAGACTGTTCCTGGTTCCAAGAAAAGAATCTCATTGGAGACCAATACTGGACTTGTCTGCATTAAACACCTTTCTCATAGTACCAAAGTTCAAAATGCTGACTCTACAGCAACTCCTTCCCATGCTGGGCAAGGGGTCGTGGCTGATTACTCTGGACCTCAAGGAGGCATACCTGCATGTCCCTATCGGACACAGCTGCAGAAGATACCTCAGATTTCTTGCAGGGCCAGAGCATTATCAATTCTCAGCATTGCCATTTGGCTTATCTACTGCGCCCAGAGTATTTACAAAATGCCTGGCTTCAGTAATTGCTCATTGCAGGCTCCAGGGTATACAAATTTACCCGTACCTGGACGACTGCCTCATACAAGCAGACGACAAATTGATGTTGACAAAAAAACCTGGATTATGTCATACGATTACTTCAAGCTCTGGGATACACAGTCAACTTCCAAAAGTCAAGACTGCAGCCATCCCAGCAAATAATCTTCTTAGGAGCCAAATTAGACAAAGCCTCTCAGATGGCTTACCTGACAGAAGACAAGCAAGAGAAGTTAACTCATTATTTCAGAGGTTTAGCAAAACTCACCCAGATGACTGCAAGGAGATTCCTACAGGCCCTGGGTTACATGGCATCTTGCATTCTCCTGGTTCCATTAGCAAGACTACACATGAGAAAGCTTCAATGGTACCTAAAAAGCATTTGGTCTCAACACAGCAACAACTTGGAGACTATCATACCTCTCATTCCATGCCTACAAAAGGAATTCCTATGGTGGGCCTCGGTGAGCCAGGCAAACACAGGTATGTCATTCAAAAAACCACGGATAACACAGACCATGACTACAGATGCCTCAGACCTTGGATGGGGGGCGCACATGGAAGGCAGGTGTATACAAGGACAATGGTCTCCAAAGGAAACACATCTGCATATAAACCAAAAGGAAATGCTGGCAGTGATGCATGCCATCGAGGCCTTTCAACACCAACTCCAGCAAGGCCATTTACTGATACGGACAGACAACACTACTGTGATGTGGTACATAAACAAGCAAGGGGGGAACCCACTCTTACCCCCCTTTGCAGACTGACAATGCAGCAATGGGAGAAATCACTGAGCCTAAACATCCAGTTACAATCCCAGTTTGTTCCAGGAAAAGACAATGTGTTGGCGGACAGCCTAAGCAGGAATTTCACAGATCCACACGAGTGGAGGTTACATCCCAAGGCCTTCAGACAACTCACTTCGACATGGGGCAAGCCAGAAGTGGACCTATTTGCCTCTCACCTCAACCATCTTCTACCAAAATTCTGCACAAGGACATACCATCCAAAAGCTTGGAAAATAGATGCCCTCTCATTCAACTGGAGCTCCCTAGCAATCTATGCATTCCCACCTCTGCCACTGATGACCTCAGTATTACTAAAGATCAAAGCAGAGAAACCCAAGGGAATTATAATAGCTCCGGACTGGCCAAGACAACACTGGTACCCACTACTACGGAGCATATGTCACACCAGGAGGTGGGCCCTTCCTCAGTGGCCTCAACTTTTGACTCAACACAATTTCGAAACACTGCATCCAAATCTTCAGACGCTGCAGCTAACAGCCTGGGAGATCCCATAAATAACTCCAGCTTATCTCTCTCCAAGGAAGTTCAGCGGATACTAACAGAAGCTCGAAGACCATCCACCAGAAAGGTTTACTTAGCAAAGTGGAAAAGATTCAGCAATTGGAATACCAGCAAGGGACATGATGCATCATTGTTGAACATCCCACTCATCTTGGAATATTTGGCAGATATGTTAAAGAACGGCCTCTCATATTCTTCCATAAAGATACATGCATCTGCTATTTCAGCAAGATACAACACTGATCCTCCTGTTTTTTCTCACCCCTTACTAAGGCAATTCCTCAGGGAAATCAAGAACATTAAGCCACCAAGAAAGGCCCCAGTGCCAGCCTGGGACCTCAATTTTGTCTTAGAAAAACTGACCTTACCTCCATTTGAGCCAGCAGCTTCAGTGGACTTGCAATTTCTCTCATGGAAGACAGCTTTCCTGTTGGCAATTACCTCAGCAAGAAGGGTTTCTGAGCTACAGGCCCTAATGGCAATACCACCCTTCATTATTTTTCACAGAGACAGGGTTTCATTAAGGACCAACCCTACTTTTATGCCAAAGGTGGTATCTAGGGTTTCTTTAAATCAAGCCATTCATCTGCCTGCTTTCATCCCCAATCCTGAGAATAAGGGGGAAAGACTGTTGCATACCTTGGACATTCACAGACAACTTCGATACTACCTGGACAGAACAAAGGCCAGTAGGAAGTCTGAACAACTTTTTGTAGCTTACGCCCCTGCAGTCCAAAGAAAAGCAATTTCAAAACAGACTATTTCTAAATGGATTGGACATTGCATCAGTTTCTGTTATTCCTTTCATGGAAAGACTGTTCCAGCCAATGTCAGACCACATTCCACCAGAGCTACAGCCACCTCTACAGCATTCTTAAGAGGGGTGCCTACCAAGGACATTGTAGAAGCTGCTACATGGAGCTCCGTGCATACATTCTCCACACACTACAATCTCTCTTTATACTCCAGATCCAGAGCAGGCTTTGCTTCGGCAGTCCTGCAGGGTTTGATCGCCACACCATCTTTTTCCTAGAGCATTCCTCCTCCCCCAGCTAAGCTATGGTATTCTACCCACATGTTATGACTGCAGTTGCATTCTTGAAGGACATAGTACAGTTTTGTACCTACCATAAATGTAGATGTCCGATAGACATGCAACTGCAGTCGGATTTTCCCTCCCTCCATACCCCTCTATGCCTAGGGTCCACTCCTATCCCTGTTACTCTTAGCTGGGGATATCTGTTATGGTGTATTTGTTTTATTGCTCATTTATTTGTCTGGAATCCTGTTTTTGTCTTCCAATTTGATTACAGCCTTCCTTGGAGGGCACCTGGCATCTGGGGCAAGAAACACTGAAGAAAATGGCGTCGGCTGATGCTTATGTACTCCAGCCGCTCTGACGGAGAGAAATGCGACATCAGCCGACGTCGGACCCAGACTTTGGAATCCGGCCGACCGAGGGCTGCCTGAGGCAGGACAACCCACATGTTATGACTGCAGTTGCATGTCTATCGGACATCTACATTTATGGTAGGTACAAAACTGTACTTTTCCGATGCCGTCTGTAATGACTACAGTGGTGTCCTCTGCTCCAGCACCCCGGGTGGTTGTCTCGGAGCAGAGCACCGCTCCGACACGTTCGACGCCATCCGAAGTGTCTAGGGTCTGAAACTCTTCGGTCGGGCCCGAGAGGGACACTTGGAGCCGAACCTCTTCTGTCCCGAGTCTTCCTCTTGGTGCGTCAGCCTGAGTGAGCTTGGACCCTACATCGTTCTCAGAGCCGATTCCTTTGGAGCCATCAACACCTATGCTCTCCTTGGAGCCGGGGCATCGTTAGGAGCCGGAGAGGTCTGTTTTCGTGAAGATGAGGAGTGTGTTTGATAGTTCATCTGTACCATGTAGGAGTACCGATGCTATACTCCCTCAAGCGCCGACTACGGTCTCCGCATTCTGTCCCCCCTGGGATGGTAAAAACTCACAGCCTCAGGACCCTTGTTTTGGTGGTCCACGATCTCCCCAGAAGACCCCACTGAGGAGCCCCCTTGGAAGAGAGCATGTAAGAGGAAGCATGTAGACTCCCCTGATGAATCTGTCACATCTTGATGAGTCAGAGGGGTCCCCTAAGTCGTCCTCTGAAGATGTCTCCTTTGTAGACATTTTGGAGATCCTCAGGCAGAGAGGCAGCTGGCCCACCGTTACCCCTTCTGATGAGGAGTCAGTGTACCTGAAGGCTTTTGGGTCTCAACCCTCAGCCTCATGGGTGTCTCCTCCATTTGATGAATTGCTAGATCTCGTGAGTCAGAAGATATGGCAGACTCCCGATGCCATGGAACATGTCCCCAGGAGGCCAAATAAATTTCTCTCTGCCCCCAAGGATAAAGTGTTTTTATCTAAGGGTTTACCTGTTGATGCCATGATGGTGGCGGTGGCCACTAAGAAGGAGCTAGCAGAGACGACTTCTATCCATCCACCTAATAAGGAATCCCGAACGATGTATAGATACGGGAAGCATATCTTCTCTTCAGCGGCTTTTACACTCCGCTGAACTATCACATTTTACGAGAAAGGAGTTAGGAGATGCTCTTCAGGGTACCTCGACTGAAGCAGTCCCATCTACAGTGTCTGCTCAGTTGGCTACCCTCACATCTATTAACTCCTCCATGCGGCTGATCTAATATGCAGCTGATGGTGCGAGTCGGGCGGTGGGTTCAGGAGTCTCATTAAGGAGACATTCCTGGATGCGTCTATAAAACTTTGCTGAGCCTTTCAGGTCTACATTCACCAATGCTCCCGTGGACGGATCCTCTTTTTTGGACCCAAAGTGAAAGATACCCTCACCAGGTGTAAGTAGGAAGGAAAGACTCTCTGCTATGGGAGTTCGTTTTACCGTTCCTTCTAGACCTTACCCTAAAGGTCAGAAGAGCGGCAAAATGTGGTTCAAGAAATTGGAGAGACCTTTCCAGGACACACAAGGTGATTCCTCCTTCAGAGGCAGGGGAGGAGGAAATAATGGTAGACATTGCCCTAGAAGCAGGGGAGGCCCACAAAATCAGGGAGGTCGCGATTCTTTTCGTGACCATCCCTGTCAGCGTTCCTGATGTGGAACCCGACTGTGCGTCTCTGGAGCCGGTCAGGGGTCGCCTGTCCTTGTACCCAGAAGCCTGGCTAAATCCCACTCGAGACAAGTGGGTACAAGGTATCATTACCAGAGGTTATTCTGTACCCTTTTCCCATCCACCACGCCATCCCAAAAGGATCCCAGATGTACCACCCAATCACAGGGATCAAGCGGCTATAGAGATAGAAAAGCTGCTATTAAAAAGAGCCATCCAAAAGGTCCCAACAGACCAGACAGGATTCGGAACATACTCCAGGTTCTTTAGTTCCAAAAAGAACAGGGGACTGGAGACCCATCCTAGACCTCAGCAGGTTAAACGAGCATGTAAAGAAGTCCAAGTTCCGAATGGTCACTCTACAATCCATACTCCCTTTGTTGGGGAGAGACCACTGGATGTGCTCAATAGATCTCCAGGATGCCTACTACCACATAATGATGGACAAAGCATCAAGGAGCTACCTACGCTTCCGGCTGGGAGCCAATCATTACTAGTTTTGGGCATGGCCCTTTGGTCTCACCACAGCCCCCTGGGTGTTCACCAAGTGCATGGCAGTACTCACAGCTCATTTGTGGCATCAGGGAATCCAAGTCTTTCCATACCTGGACGATTGGCTCCTGACTGCCACCACCAGGCATCACCTAATTCAATCGAGCGATTCCACAATCAAGCTCTGTTCCCAGTTGGGAATCTCGATAAACTGAGAAAAATCCTCTTTTTTGCCCACTCAATCTATAACTTTTATAGGAGCAAACATAGACATGGTCGAGATGGCAGCCAGACTGCCTACAGACAGAATACCGAATCTCGTGCAACAAATTTACAGAATACTTCCCCTTCAAAGAGTCAAAGCAAAGGTGGTGTTGCAGCTTCTCGAGATTATAGCATCAACCATAACCATGGTACCTTTAGCAAGACTACATATGAGAATACTCCAATGACTGCTGTCATCCCAGTGGTCGTTTCAGCAGTTGCCTCTGCATCATCAGATCCTGATTACAGATTCTTGCAAAAAGGACCTACGCTGGTAGATTCAACCAGGTCATCTTACCACAGGGACTCCCTTTTTACACCACCAACCCATTGCCACTTTGATCACAGATGCCTCTCAGGGTGGGGGGGGGGGCATTATCCTGGCAGGACTGTCCAAGGCACATGGCAAGAGCAGGAGGCCCATCTGCATATCAGTGTCCTAGAGATGAGGGCGGTGCTTCTAGCATTGCAAGCACTTCACAACTTTCTCCCTCCTGGGGAAGATAGCTATCCAGACCGACAACATGTCAGTTGTCTGGTATCTAAACAAACAAGGGGGAACCAGATCATACCCCTTATGTCGAGAGGCCATGCAAGTTTGGAATTGGGCGATTTCTTCCCAACGCTTTCTCATTGCAACGCACATCCTGGGGACTTCCAATGTAATAGCGGACAAGCTAAGCAGGGCAGTTTTGTTACCTCACAAATGGTCCTTGAACCAGAAAATAGCCAGTATGATCTTTCACAAGTGGGGACAACTCTGCTCTGACCTCTTTGTCAGTCTCATCAACACCAAATGCAGCACCTTTTTCTCTCCCATCCCCCCTCTGGGGGAGTCTTCAAGAGATGCACTAGTCCACGATTGGCCCCCGGGGCTCCTTTATGCTTTTCCTCCTTTTCCACTCATCCCCAAGGTCATACAGAAAGCGATGCCGTTTGGAAGCAAGATGATCCTCATCACCCTTTACTGGCCTCGTCAGATTTGGTTCCCTTTTCTCGGGCCTCACCTGTTGGACTGCCCATGGATGCTGGACCCAGTGCCAGACCTCCTGATACACGTCAGGTTCTCTTCATCCCAGTATCCACACTCCCAAACTGACAGCATGGCTGCTCCAGTTCCATCATTAGTCAGGTTTCATGATTTGTCTCCAGCTGTAACTCGTATTATTACCTCTTCTCACAAGCCTTCGATCAGAAAATTGTATCATAGTAAATGGAAGAGATTTTCCATATGGGCACACAATAGAGAAGCTGATCCATTTACAGCTCCCATTACTATTGTTCTAGAGTTTCTTTCTGAACTCTTTCACCAAGGTTCAGCGGCTTCTACACTCAGAGTTCCAACTAGCAGCAATGTCTAATTTTCATGTGGGGATTAATGATTCCAGTCTTACGTCTCACAAACTGTGCAAATCCTTTCTTAAGAGTTCCATGATGTTTAGACCTCCTGTGCAAGACCCCATTCCTCCTTGGGACCTGAATCTAGTTCTGTCTAGACTTACTCTGCCACCCTTTGAACCAGCCCACAGTTGGCATTTGAAGTTTCTGTCTTGGAAGACTTTTTTTTCTGGTAGTAATAACCTCAGCCAGGCGAGTTTCTGAATTACAGGCTCTGTCTGTTAAACCTCCATACTTAATTTTTCACAAAGATAGGGTCTCTCTCCAGACTAACCCTTCTTTTATTCCTAAAGTCTGTTCTCAATTTCACTTAAGCCAAACAATTGAATTGCCAGTGTTCTTCCCTAATCACTCCAGTAAAGCAGAGTATACATTCCACCAATTGGATGTACACAGGCAACTACGTTTCTATATCCACCGGACCAAAGAATTTAGAAAATCAGAACAGCTGTTTATTTCCTTAGCTGAGGCGAGAATAGGCTTGCCAGTTTCCAAGGATACACTTTCGAACTGGATCTCTAGTTGTATTTCCTTTATTTACAGTCCTCAAGGAAAGGAGTTGCCCTTTAAAGTCAAAGCGCATTCCACCAGGTCCTTCTCTACTTCTGCTGCTTTCCAAGCCAGGACACCTATTGATAGTGTTTGTGCAGCAGCAACATGGGCTACCCCTCATACCTTCATTTCCCATTATAAATTGGATTTAACCTCCAGGGGTAGAGGTTTGTTTGGTTCCACGGTACTCAGGAGCATCTTCCAGTGAGCCACCCATTCAAGGTGCTAGGGACATTGTCCCACATGTAATAATGGAGGAGAGATAGGACTACATAACATAAAGAAGTTATGAACTCACCATAACGTTCCATGTATGTAGTCCATCTCGCCGAACATTATTACAAACCCACCCACCAGCCCCCTTCCTGGAAGATCTGGATACAGTTTTTTCCCTTTCAACAGTGGTTTTTGCCACAATGGCTCCTTTTATTATAGTTTATTCTTCCAGACCTTTGTTCCTTTTTCATGTCTGATTCTGGCAGACTAGTAGCAAACAAGATCTGGGGAATGTGCGCATGCATCATGGAATACCTATTGGCCACGAGCCAATCAGTAGATGTTTTGTAGTCCTATCTCTCCTACATTCTTACCCATGGGTTCGGAGACGAATATCGGCTCCGACTCTGCCTATTTACTAGCTCAAAAGTCTCTGATTGGCTGGGCTAAGAAGGTATCCCATAGTACACTGCTTCGCATCCCAGATCTCGTTTGCCGCTTGTAGAGCTCGGACGTGGTCTCGCTTGGCTGTGGCTAAGTACTCTTTTTTGACTTATTTCTCTTCAGAAATTGGTTGCTTCATACTTCAAAAGCTATTTTAATAGCTATTCTTGCTGCGGTAGTTGTGTTTGTGTGTTTAGTAGTGTTTTTTGTGGTATCCGTAACAGTTCCCACGGGCTAGGCACGTTTTAGTTAGAGGACCCTAGTCCTCCCTTAGTGAGTAGTTAGTCTGTTTATTGTATTTTCCTTTTGAGGACTGTTTAAGTTAGAGGTTCTCTCTCTGTGTTCTCGTTGTTATTGTCTGTTGGTTTAGAGCTTCGCTCTTCTCTGTGGTACTGTCTAAGTGGTGGGCTTCCCGTCCTTTTTGGTAATTTTTAAATGTGGTTATGTTGTATGCTTTGCACCCGTTGGAAGTCGTTAACTCTTTGGATATGTCTAAGGATCAGAAAGAACATAAGCCTTCTGGCTTTAAAAAGTGTTCAAAGTGCGGATATAAAATGTCCATCACGGATGGACACTCTGTGTTTACTGTCTTGGAGCCATCCATTTACAGGAGTCTTGTAGTTTTTGCCACGCCTTCAGTCCTAGGGTGCTCCAAGAGAGGAAAAACAAATTGATTTTAAAGGGACTGCTTAAACCATCTTTCGAGGAGGCTATAGATTCGGCTCCCAGCTCCCAGTTGAAATCTAAGTCCTCCAAGTCCAAGAAAAGGTCTCCGGCTCCATCAGCATCTTCAGAGCCGTCGGAGAAAATTACCATATCGGATACTGCTTCCTCGGCTCCACCGTCTTCGGGGCCGCAGGAGGTTTCTGTATTAAGTGAATCAGTGTCTGCTCCGATCATTCTCGAACCTATTTGGAGCCGGTTGCAGAGTGTCAGGCATGGTTCACCAGATAAGAGGTCTCCGTCTCCATCTCCTCCAAATCCTCCAGGCTTTCCA
This sequence comes from Protopterus annectens, assembly GCF_019279795.1. Lineage (NCBI taxonomy): Eukaryota > Metazoa > Chordata > Ceratodontiformes > Protopteridae > Protopterus > Protopterus annectens. The sequence continues at coordinate 1,278,135,043 of NC_056743.1, forward strand.
GTTTGGATGTGGATAGGGTGGTGCAGAGGCTCCTGCAGTCGCCCGTGTTGGCTAAATTGTTTTCGGCTCCGACCCAGTCTGCTCCGGAGCCAATTCCTATGGTTGTTTAATCGATTCCTCCTCCGAGCACATCCTTGCTGTCAGAGCCGGTATGTTCCGCTCAGAGTGATGTTCCTCCGCCGACTCCGATACCCCCTCTGGGTTTATCGGTGCAGACCTTGGCTCCGACCATGTCAGTTCTGTCCACAGGGTTCGAGACTCTGGTCTCCTCGGTCGGGCCCGAGAGGGATGCTCAGGTTTAGCTCTTAAAAGGCAAGCCTGGCTGCACCTGTGTCACTATGCGGAGGCCTTCAAGTCTTCCTTTACTGATGCTCCTTTTGATGGTTCCTCCTTGTTTGGGACCAAAGTGAGACACCCTCACCAGGTGCGAGCAAGAGGGAAAGACCCTGTCTGCTGTAGGGGTCCATTTTTCCCTCCTTTCTAGGCCTTCCCCAAGCCTCAGCGAGGGGGAAAGATGTGGTTCAAGAAATCACAGAGGTTTTTTTCCTGCCGCACAAGGTGAAACCCCCTCCCGAGGCAGGGGAGGGGGGAGTTATTCAGGTAGACGTCGCCCCAGAGGCAGAGGGGGCCCCTGCAATTCTGGGGACCGCGACTCTTTTCGTGGCTCCCCATAATCTCATTCCTGAGGGTGTGCCCGACTGTGCTTATCCGGAGCTAGTCGGGGGTCGAATTTCCTTATATCCGGAAGCCTGGGAAAACATCACCCAGGACCGATAGGTATTAAGGATAATTTCCGGAGGTTACACCATTCCATTCTGTTCAGTACCCCCTCCCATTAAAAGGATCCCAGACGTTGCACCCAGTCAAAGGGATCAAGCAGCCTCAGAGATATCTCAGCTGCTAGAAAAAGGAGTCATCCAACCAGTCCCCTCAGACCAGATCGGATTAGGGACTTACTCAAGATTCTTTTTGGTGCCGAAAAGAACAGGGGACCTGAGACCCATACTAGATCTCAGTCAACTCAACCATTACGTACACAAGTCCAAATTCCGTATGATCACCCTACAATCTATTCTCCTATTGTTGGGAAAGGAAGTATGGATGTGCTCCATCGACCTGAAGGATGCTTACTACCAAATAAAAATGGACAGGGCATCCAGGTGTCATCTACGCTTCTGGCTGGGACACAGACAGACATTTCCAGTTTCGAGCCCTGCCCTTTGGTCTCACCACAGCCCCCAGGGTGTTCAAGTGTATGGCAGTGGTGACGGCTCACTTGAGACGTCATGGATTCCAGGTGTTTCCGTACCTGGACGACTGGCTCCTCACTGCCCCCACAAGGCATCTACTAATTCAGACCAGGGACACTACTATCAGTCTATGTCACCAATTAGGCATTACGATAAACTGGAAAAAATCTGCCTTGTTGCCCTTACAGCGCGTCACTTTTATAGGAGCAGAGCTGGACACCATTCAAATGCGAGCATTCCTACCACAACAAAGGATCACAGGGTTGCAACAACAAATTCTCACGCTGATGCCTCTGAGACATGCGAAGGCAAGACTGATTCTTCAACTCCTAGGGACCATGGCAGCTACGATCATGTTGGTCCTGTTAGCGAGATTACACATGAGAATTCTTCAATGGCTTCTCTTTGTCCATTGGTCTCTCCAAAGACTTCCGCTATCCCATCCAATCCAACTGACAGACAAATGCAAGCAGGACCTCTGTTGGTGGCTGTGCACCAACAACTTGAACGTAGGAAAACCCTTTGTTCCACCTGTCCCTGTGGCCAAAGTGACTACGGACGCCTCCCAGATGGGGGGGGGCATTATCTCGGCTGGATGGTACAAGGCACGTGGCAGGAGCACGAGATACATTTGCACATAAACGTCCTAGAGATGAGAGCAGTGCTTCTTGCGTTGCAGGCACTTCAAGAAGTCCTCCCTCTAGGGACTATTACGATACACTCAGACAACATGTCAGTAGTGTGGTATCTCAACAAGCAAGGAGGAACCCGATCTTATCCACTATGCAGGGAGGCCATGCGCGTGTGGCATTGGGCAATAGCTTCCCAACGGTTTCTAGTAGCAACGCACATCCCGGGGAAGACCAATGTGATAGCAGACAAGTTAAGCAGGGCGATTCTTATGCTCTACGAGTGGTCCCTGAATTGCCTGGTGGCAGAGCGAATCTTCAGCAGATGGGGTCAACCTTGCTGTGACCTTTTTGCCAGCCCCCTCAACGCAAAATGCAGCAACTTCTCGCTGATCCCCTCCACCGGGAGAATCACCCAGGGACGCTTTAGCTCACAATTGGCCCTCCGGTCTGCTTTATGCTTTCCCTCCGTTTCCCCTTCTCTCAAGGCTGATTCAGAAAGTGCAATCCTTGGGAAGCAGGATGATTCTGATTGCCCCACACTGGCCTCGTGGCCTCGTCAAGTATGGTTCCCCTTCCTTCAACCCTACCTTGTGGATACTCCTTGGATTCTGGAACCCCTTCCAGACTTACTGACACACATGTCGGGACAGTTCCACCCCTCTCTGAGGACACCCCGGCTGACAGCCTGGCTACTCCACTTCCATCCTTAGTCAGATGTCATAATTTTTCGTCAGACGTAGTCCATATTTTGTCGTTCTCTCATAAACCATCCACTAGAAAAATCTACTTTAGCAAATGGAAAAGATTCTCTATTTGGGCTCATTCCAGAGGCATTGATCCCTACACGACTCCATCAGGGGTCCGCTTCAACCACCATCAAAGTTCAGCTGGCGGCTATATCAAACTTCCATGTGGCCAGTGAACCTAGCCTGATGGCACGCAGACTATGTAAAGCATTCCTTAAAGGTACCCTATTGCTTCATCCCCCAGTATCACAACCTGTTATGCCCTGGGACCTCAATTTTGTTCTTCAAGCCCTCACTCTTCCACACTTCGAGCCTGCAGCTTCCTGCAAGTTAAAGTTTCTAACATGGAAAACAGCCTTTTTAATAGCCATCACTTCAGCGAGGCGCGTCTCCGAAATCCAAGCCGTTTTCATCAAACCCCCATATTTGATCTTCCATAAAGATAGTCTCCCTTAGACCAAACCCGTCATTCCTTCCCAAAGTGGCTTCTCTGTCTAATATAAATCAGTCTATTGAGCTGCCAGTTTTCTTCCCCAATTTTTCCAACAAGGCAGAATTCAGATTTCACCAACTAGATGTACGTAAACAGTTATGCTTCTATCTCCATCGGACAAAAGAGATTTGGAAATCTGACCAACTCGTCTCCTTTTCCGAAACCCGACTTGGTTCTCCGGAATCCAAGGTCACGCTCTCTAGATGGATAGCCATCTGTATTTCCTTCATCTATCACACAGCAGGTAAAACTCTACCCTTTCCACCTAAAGCCCACTCCACAAGAGCTGTTTCCACATCTACAGCCTATCAAGCTAGATTGTCAATGGATGAGATATGTGCTGCGGCCACTTGGGCTTCTCCTCACACCTTTATCTCTCATTGCAAATTGGACGTGGTTTCCAGGGGCAGATCTTCATTTGGCTCCACAGTTCTCAGGAGGATTTTCCTATGAGCCACCCAGGTTGTAGGTGCTAGGGACGCTGTCCCATGGGTAAGAATGTAGGCGAGATAGGACTACATAACATCAAGAAGTTATGTACTCACCATAACGTTCGATGTATGTAGTCCATCTCGCCTCACATTCTTACTTACCCTCCCGCCTTTCCCCCTACCTGGAGGATTTGGAGGAAATATTTTATCATGCAGAGTCCCTGTGATTAATTTGTTTGGATATTTCGTATGTATGGATGTGTGTTATGTATGCAATAACTGAGTTGTTTGCAGCAAACTAGCTCTGGGGATGCGAAGCAGTGTACTATGGGATACCTTCTTAGCCCAGCCAATCAGAGACTTTTGAGCTAGTAAATAGGCTGAGTCTGAGACTATTTTCGGCTCCGAACCCATGGGTAAGAATGTGAGGCGAGATGGACTACATACATCGAACGTTATGGTGAGTACATAACTTCTTGTTTTCAGGCTTTCTAAGCGGCCGAGTCGGAGCCGAGGATCGGCTCCGAACCCACATATAATAATGTTCGGTGAGATGGACTACATACATGGAATTGTTATGGTGAGTACATAACTTCTTTTTTAGTCCTGTGCTGAGGTACCCGTAACCTCTTTTTCTTCCAGTTTTCAGAACAGGGCCCACGGCATGTTGAATGGTGGGTGGCATTTAAATTTCATCACATATGTATATTCAGTTCGGGGTATTTATTGTAAAAGTTAAATGCAGAATATAAAATAAAGTAATACTTACCCCAACCAAGGTAGTTTTGTCTTTAATCTGGAATCCAACCACAAGTATAGATATGCATCATATTATTAATGTTCAAAAGTCATGACATTTGATATTCCTGCTTGCAAGTAGCCCACTGGCCATACTGGATTCCAGAGCTCTACCTTCCATCTCCTGCTTTTGGCTAATTCCCTCTCATGTGGACATCAGGATATCAGTGGTGTAACGGGACTGTTGAGATATTTCTTGGTAGTTAAGAAAGTGGATTCTTGCAGAAGCATTGTCAGTCTGGTGTGCCAGCCTGCTTCCAGGGATCCAGATAAGTGCACCATTATAGTATCTTTAATTATTTACTTTATAGTTTACAGATGTCTGATAAGTGAATGTTAAAAGGTTAATAACTGCCATGATTGCAGTAAGCAAATACCAGACAAGGACAGGAATTCCTGTTTAAGATAGTACAACACTGCAGTTATGCTACCTGACATCAGAAAGATACTTCATTAAGCACTCCTTACTGCTGTAAAGCTGTAGTTTTTATACTAGAGTCTTAGATGTCTCACCCCCATCAAAAGAAGGCAGCCTCACAAAATATTGCCAACTTCCTTAAAAAATGTCCCACTGTAGCATATAGGATGTATGGTTTGTTCAAGATTCTTTTTGGTTCCCAACAATACAGTGCCTCGAGCCTCTTCTTTACTTAAGTGGCCTATGTTCATATATGCAGAAAACCAAGTTCCAGATGGTCATGGTGCAGTCCATCCTGCAATTACTTGCAATAAGGAAACTGTATTTGATCTTTGGGTCTCAAGGTTGCCTGTTTGCACATAAAAATGGCCATCTAGAAAGTTCATAAGCTTTAAGGTGGCATCCGGTGGGATCCAAACCGTACCACTTCAGAGGACTCCCATTTGGTGTTAGGGCTTTCACCAAATATGTGGCAGCTTACCTGATAATGCACATGTTCATGGTGTTCCAATGCCTAGATAGATGGCTTCTAGCTGTCCCTAGTTGGGAGTCATTGAGTCACAGAAGGGACGATTAACTGCAGTGGTTTCTGCACTTGGTAATGTCAGTGAGCAATACAAAGTCTTAGATGGAGGTGTTGCAGCACAACTATTCACTGGCTGCCACCTGGCACAGTTTGTAGTCTGGTACAACTCTCTCATCTCCTTTTAACACACCCCAGACCAACAGCAGTTCTGGTCCTAAAGGTCATGGGTTTTATGGCTGCAGCTGTACACTTTAGTTCCCTTTGCCAAACTACTCATGAGAATTTTGCAGTGGACCCTTTAAATTCAGTGATCTTAGATATCCAATCATATCACTTAGTTTATCTGTCTTATGAGCATGTCACATCATCTCTGGTGGAGTCATCATCACAGCTCAGCAGAGGGCTGTCCTTAGATTCCTCCCCTCTCCACAGTTGCAGTAACTACAGATGTCTGTGCTGGAGTTGGGGGCAGGGGGAAATGTTGTTTAGGGCAGATGGACTAAAGGACCTGGATGGCAAGAAGCTTTTTTTGCTTATAAATGTACTGAAGATGAGGGTGGCCCTCATTTCATTAAAGACTACATGACCACCTTTCCCAGGGTGCAGTTGCTGTCCACTCCAACAATTTCAAAAGTGTGTGGCACACCCAACAAACAAGGGAGAACCAGGTCCCATCCTTTGTCCTGAAACCATGCTGTTATGGGATTGGATATCAGATGTCCTTCCATATCACTGTTGCAGTATTTTTTTACATAAAAGATCTCCTGCCAAGGACAGCCCAATGTCCCCCTAGTATACCAAAGCCTTTGGTTTTTATAAGCATCATACATCACATGTATGCTCCCCACACAAGGCATAGGGCATGAAGTTGACATATGGATTCACATACTCAGAACTTTTCCACCAATCCAAACGCCATTGCTGAACTTTGGTCCAAACACCCTTATGCTGTGCTGGTTACCAAGCCCAGTTTTCAGATAAGTGCTCTGCTGAGGTTACTTTTTTTTTTTTTCTGTTTCTTGTTGTGTTCATCATCTAGAAAGGGAAAATGTCAGTGTGCGAGGCAGATTCCCCATAAAGAATGTCACAACTAGTGTGTCTCTTGTTTGGTTGCTTCCCACAATCATATGCAGTCCTCTGTCTGACAGTTGTTTGTGCCTAAGGCCCTAAATAATCATCTCTCCACCTTGTCCATATACCTGGAGAAACCAATATTTTCATTTGTTGGCTCAGAGTGGTATGGTGGAATCCCTCCCATCCTGAGGGCCAGCTGGTCTGCTAAGATGGCAAAAAAAGTTAGGTCTTATCCAGCTGCTGACCAGCCTTCCCCATATACCTCTTGAGGCTGGTGAAAGCTTGGAGGGACCACCTGGTGGTTTTTCGGATCCCTCTTCTGTGATACTTTGAGGCTAGCATGGATTCAGCTTCTAACACATCCTCAGAGGCTTTTCAGACATCTGTACGTGACATTGAGGAGGAGGCTTGGCTGCTTGTATCCAAAGGACAAGGGTGATTTCCCAGATCGTAGTAAAGGATGAGATACCTACAACCATCATAAGTCATGCCAGGGGTCTGACCCGCTGAGTGTGTTTCGAGCAGATATTCCACAGAAAAAGAAGCAAAGGATCCCCCACATGAATGGCAGGATTTCACTCTGGGTTTATTTAATGCTTTGATAGCCTTGAAGACTCCTCAAGGGGCTCTCTATCGGTGCTCCTCCCTGGTCTTCCACTCCACTCGAGGCCTAGGGAATCAGATGTCGTTATGATGCTGCAGAGGCCTCTGCCAGATCTGCAGCTTCTGCCTCAGGGCTAAACTCCTTGATGCCCCCCACAGACAATAGTGTCTTATTTGGGGCCAAATTAGCAGAGATTTTCAAAGCTGTTCAACAAAAGCGAAAATAATTACAGGATCTGAAGCATGCGTGTCTGTCACCAATCCCTAAATTCCACAGAAATTACCCCACCAAGACGCAATTCATTAGAAAACATTCTGCTCCTACTCCTTATACTAGGGCAAGAAAAGCTCCAGGAAGCAGTAGACACCTTCCAGGCCTGCTCAGACTATAACTCGGAAAAAAACCCTTTCAGGAGAAAGAAGGTAGTCTGTGACTACTTGCTTTCTCCTTCAGCCCCTCCAGACTCCATACCCCTTTCCCAGTCGCTCTCACTGCCTTCCCATCTGGAAAAGCATTACCTCAGACAAGTGGGTCTTATCCATTATAGAAGAGGGTTATTTCATAATTTGGATCATCGCCCACCTTAAGAGATATCCCTCAACCACCAAAGGACCAGCTACCCCTATTCCAAACAATCTTGGACAATTTTCTCTCCCAAGGGACTGTCCAACCAGTCCCCTTCAGAGGAGGGAAGGGGGTTTTACTCCAGATTTTTCCTGGTTTCCAAGAAAACACAGCCCATGGAGACCCATTCTGGACCTATCCCGTCTCAACCTTTTTCTTCAAGTACCTACTTTCCGTATGCTTACACTCTAGACTCTGTTCCCACTGTTAATACTACAGGCATTGCTGGCCACCCTGGATATCAAAGATGCATATCTGCATGTCCTCATAAGGCCAAATACAGGAAATACTTTGGCATCTCTGTGGGCTCCTCACATTTTCAATTCTCTGCTTTACCCTTTGGATTATCTACTGCTCCAAGGGTATTCACCAAGTGTCTTGCTCCAGACGTAGCCTTTTGCTGGGTCCAAGAGATGCAAATTTTCCCATACCTAGATGACCTCTGATCCAGGCAGATTGCTACGGTACTCTACAGAGCCATCTCTAGACAGTAATTGGTGTTCAGCAGTCCCTGGGTTTCACTATCAATTTCTCCAAATCCAACATAAACTCCTCCCAGGACCATATTTTCCTGGGCTGCAGAATCAGGACAAATGTTATGAGGGCATTCCTGCCACCCCAAAGGTGGAAAGCCTGAAGGAATACTTGCTGTCCGTCCTCGATGCCCCTGCTTTGACAACAAGAGAATGTCTCAGACTCCTGTGGCATATGGCCTCTACTTTCCCCATGTTACCACTCGCAAGACTCCGCATGAGAAAATTTCAGTGGTACCTGATGTCCACATAGACCCAGCACTCCCTCCTTTTGTTCCATTCCATGTCCTTCCTACCATGCCTAAGGAAAGAGATCCTTTGGATGGTTAAGTCTTCCTCAACTCAGGACTGCCCTTACAACCCCTCACTCCAGTCCAGGAAATGTACACAGATGCTTCAGACCTGGGTTGGGGGGCTACTGCAAGTAGCTTGAAAGTGGAAGGCATATGGACAAGCCCCTTCAAGAGGAAGCACATCAACATTAAAGAGACTAGGGCCTTCATCTTTGCACCGATGGCCTTCCAAACCAATCTGAAGCAAGGATCCCTGAAGTTATTCACAGACAACACTACTGTTCTCTGGTATGTGAGCAAACAGGAGGAAACAAGATCTTACTTGCTATGCAGACTTGCACTGCAGGCCTGGGAATTGGCAGTCTAGTATGGAGTCACCCTGCAAGCAGTCTACATTCCCTTAGCTCAGAACCCTCAGGAAGCAAGTTGAGCAGGTCCATGTCACCATCCCATGAATTGGTGCTAAGCAGGGATGTGTTTATTAACATAGTTCACAGGCGAGGTATGCCACAAATAGATGTTTGAGGAAGTTGTCTGTTAAGAGGGGAGGCAGTTTTATACCAGGACACCCAACCCCCTAGTGAGGGTAACGGATGCCTTCTCTCTCATGGAAAGGGATGCTTCTCTACGTATCCCCCCCTCCTAATCTTACAAAAAGTCATACTGAAAATTTTAGCAGGACAAACCAAACATCTTGCTGGTGACACACTTTTGGCCAAGACAGCATTGGTTCCCCCCCTCCTTCTGGATTTAGCCAAGGGCAGTCATCATAGGTAGGTACAAGACTATTGGCCCAAGGGCCTACGTAAGCCTAGCCAACAAGATTCCCTGGCTTACGCCACTCAAACTTATTTTCCTGTGCCACTGTCGAGCAAAGACACAGGGTGTATTTCCTATTTCCCATCCACTCATCAAGATTTTTCTTGAAGAGTGCTAATGAAGAACTTTGCTTGACATAGATGGGTATCCTGTTCCAGAGTATGGGAAGTCTCTGGACAGGAATCTATCCCTCCAGCATGTCCTGTTTATTGTGATGACAAGGTTTAGGTCCTTGGAGTGTGTAGCTTGGAGGGATTGGGATTTTTTTTAAGTGGAGGATGTCCAACAGCTCTGGGTTTGACATAGCTTTATATGTTAGGCAGAGATCACCTCGGAGTAGGAGATATGCTACCGAGTAAAGCTGTAGTTTTTTTAGATTGTCAGTGTAGGGCATCTGTTTGAGGCCAGTAATCCTCTTTGTGAGGTACTTCTGTGGCCTTTCCAGCTGCTGCAGATGTCTTGTGAGGTACATTCCAAAAGGGGCTTTGTACCCTATAATGGGTCTAATGAGTGTTGAGCAGAGGGAAACAATGACCTCTTTTTTCCTGGATGAGAGCCCTTTTATGATGAGGTGTGTCACGTAGAAGGACTTCCTGACGGCTGTGGCGATGTGACTATCAAAGGACAGATTGCTGTCCACCTGGGTCCCAAGGTCTCGTATCACACATTCGGTTTTAAGTAGACTGCTGTCTATGTAGTAGTTAATGGGTACAGAGTTTTTACCAAAGGGGATGACACTGCACTTTTTGGCATTGAGCTTGAGACCATGGCTCTGACACCAAGCATCTCACAACGAGGCCCTTCTGTAGGATTTCCACATCATTTGGGGACTCTACTATGGCTCCTAGTTTGCAGTCATCTGCGAACTTCGTTAGCCAGAGGCCTTCTGTGTTAGCCTGTACTTCAGAGAGTTAGATACCAAACATGAGCGGTCCCAGGACTGAACCTTGTGGTACTCCACATGTCACTGGTTTGAGGTCAGATTTGGAGTGTGCAACTTTTACAGTGTGGGTTCTGTCAGTGAGCCAGTTCGCAACCCATCTTGTGACGTAATGATTTATACCTAGTTTAGTGAGTTTAGCTATAATTCCAAAATGGGGGATGGTGTCTAAAACCTTGGCGAGGTCAAGATAGGCTGTGTGAACCACCTTACCCTCCTCTACAGCTTTGACTGCCTCAAAGAAGTCAATCAGGTTCAAGAGGCACGATCTGCCTTTCACAAACCCGAACTGGGTGGGATCCAGAGTTTGGAGGTTACCAATGTCTTTGTTTACGAGTTCCATGATACGTTCCATGGCCTTGCAGATCAGGCTTGTCAGGCTAATAAGGCGATAGTTCCCGGGGTCAGTGGTGGCTCCCCCTTTGTGGAGTGGGATAACTGTTGCTGTACGCCATTCAGTGGGCACAAAGCCTGATGTGAGGCTATGATTGAACATGGTGCTTAGGTGAGGAGCCAGTTCATTCTGAAGTTCATGTAAAATGCAGCCTGGGATGTTGTCCGATCCCATGAATGCTGTGTTTTTGGCTTGAGAATGCAGCTTTTACCTGCGTAGTTGTGATTACAGGGACTCTCTATTCTTCCTATATAGATATGGGCCCTTTAGGGGGCGGAGGTGAGGTGATGAGGGGGGGGGGGGTAAAGTTAGCACTAAACCTATATGCCAGGATGTTGGCAATATCAGTTGGTTCTGTAATTTTCGTGCCGTTGTGCTGTAACTCAGAGCAGATCTGGGTGTTGCCATTGAGATTCTTGACATAGCTATAGAATGCTTTGTAGTTGTCCTTAGAATCAGTGGCGATTTTGTTTTCGTAGCTAGCTTTGGAGGATCTTATAAGGGATCTCGGCTTTTTACTGAGGCTGACCAGGGAGCTCCTCCACTCATGGGATTTTACTCTTTTTGCAACAATTTCTTCCTCCTGTTGTATAGTTTTTTTATGGCAGGGGACCACCAGATTGGCTTCCATTTTTTTGGGGGATAGCGTCTTGGTTCTGTTTGGGATAGCACGAACCATGCACTCGTATAAGTGCTTATAGAGTGCATTTGTGTAGGATTCAGCAGTCGTAACTGTATTGTCCATCTGCATGGGTGTCATGAAGTTCACCACTACTGTCTTAAGATGCATGAAGGTGGCTTTGGAGAAATTTTTTATTGTGGTTTCCTTAATGGGGGGTGGGGGTTAGATGTGGATATCAAGGGTGATTAGCTTATGGTCTGATCGGACCAATGAGGAGTTGACTTCAGGTGTGGAACACCGGTCACTCATGATGGTAATGACTAGGGCTAGGATATTGTTGCCCCTAGTGGGGGTGTGGAAAAGTTGATCCAGGGCATTGGAGTTTATGAATTCCAGAAAGCGTTGTGTGGAGGAGTTGGTACACGAGTAGTTTTCCCAGTTAATGGTGGGGTAGTTGAAATCGCCCATTGTTAGGGTGTTTGGTTGAACCCTAATATTTTCCAGTACATCAAAAAGAGGAGTGGGAATCCTGGGGCATGGTGGGAGATCTATAGCAAGCTACAATTTGGATTGCAGTTTTGCCCAGAGTTAGTTGCACTTTGATAACCTCGGATGCATTATGCTGAGCAACTAGTCTGGAGGTGTGGATATCCTTAATGAATATGGACACACCTCTGCCTTTGGTGTTCCGGTCCAGGTTACATGGCTGAAATGTGTGGTATGTGTTATAGCCTGGTAGTGCAGGGGTGCTCTCTGGAGCCTTGAACCAGGTTTCAATCACTGTACAGATATCGATGCATTGAATAGAATTACCCTCAGTTTTTGCTTGTCTGTTCCTCTTACGGTGGTGAATTTGTCATTTGAACCTTGCCTAAAAAAGGCACTATAAGGGCAGCAAGAGCCTTCGCCAGTGTCCGGAATCCCAGGGGTAACAGCTGCAGGCCATCTCTGGCAAAGCATCGTGGTCTGTCAACCATGTCATCCCAAGCAGACAGATACTGCATCCCCTTAGAATGACACCAGAAGCTTAGCCAATTGTTGAAGTCAGTCATTTTGTCCTTGTACTGCGGTATCATTCTGGGCGATGGCAGAATGCTGCTCAGGGCTAGGGTCATACCTGCCTGGGCTACAAGATTGGAGAGCTCTTCCATGTCTCTCTTCATGTAGTCCAGGGAGATGCGTCTCAGGTCGTTCACACCAACATGGACAACGACAGAATCATATTTGTATTTGTTGTGGAGTGACCTGAGTGCGTGGGTTATGTGGCAGATCCTGACACCCGACAGGCAGCTGACAGTAACCTTCTCCTTGTTTAGCCTGGTGAGTGGGACATCAGTGTGCCTGACTATAGAGTCACCTATGACTAGTGTGTTGGATATGTTGTTTTTCCTTAAAGGCTGCGGTTGAGTGGCACACTTAGTCTGTGGGCTATGTGTCATTTGGGTTGTGATGTCCTTCAAGGATGCATCTGCAGTCCTTACAAATGGGTTGTCCTGTCAGGCAGCCCTTTGGTCGGCCGGATTCCAAAGTCTGGGCCTGGCCTCGGCTGGTGTCGCACTTCACCAGACGTCATAGCTGCAGTTATTCGGGTATAAAGGCATCAGCCGACGCCATCTTCCTCGGTCTTTCTTGCCGCGTGGCGCCCGAAGCAGAAGCTGTTCAAGTGCCGGTCGGTCAGAACCAGAGAATACTACCGAATACTACTACCGAAGACTTCTAAAAAGCTAAGTACCCCGTTGGGGACCTTTTCTTGCCTCAGCCGATGTCAGAAAAAGTGAATAACTGTTTAACTTGTGGGAAACAAATACCTCATAAAGATTTCCACTCTTACTGCTTACCTTGTCTAGGCCCAGACCACGACGTCGCAGCTTGTCTAGCCTGTGCTTCTTTTAACCGGCGGACGCTTAGACGTTGGTCGGAATTTGCTGAGGAGTTTTTCGGCTCCGATTTTGCTTATATTATGCTGTCGGATCCTCCAACTTCGCAAATATCTAAAAAACGCAAGGAAAAGGATCGACACTCGCGGTCCGTGGTTTCGGCCGAAACCGCGGTTAAGCCAACCGCGAGTGTCTCGGTTTCGGCTGAAACCGAGCAAGCGGTTCTTCCTTCAGCCGAAAACTTACCTTCTACCGAGGCCTCTTCCAACCTCGTGGAATCGGCTTCTGAAATCCCACCTGCTGTTGCAGTTTCTCAGGAATTATCAGACACTATTCCCTTGGATATTTCAACCCCTGCACGTGGAGCTGCTAGGCCACCTGCAGCCATGTCCATTAAGGCCTTTGCCAGGGCTAAAGCAGCTAAAGCTACTAAATCTGTGCCTGCTAAGACCCCCTCTCACAGGCCTAGCTCTAGTTCACAAATGCTTAGTTTAGCAGAGGATCTCATTTCTTTAATCCGAGGATCCCAACCTCAACCAGACAGGGCCTCTCACCCGCCTCCAGAGAAGAGGCCTAGAGCAGAGCCCCCTGAGCCAGTGTCTACAGATGATTCCTCTGATGATTCAAATGATACAGACCCTCCAGAGTCTCCTTACTCCCCTTATGAAGACTCTGATGCTGAAGAGTCCATCCCTTCTGCCTCTCCGCCTGAGGAATTTTCTTTTGGGGAAACCTTGCATGCTATGAGGGAACAATTTCAGTGGCAGGGCCAGGATTTTTCAGATTCCAGAAAAAGGCTTAGAACTTTTCTGCATTTACCACAACATAGGCCTTTAGCCATACCTCCTGTTCTGTCTGTTGTAGATGATGCATTTAATGATGCTTGTACTGCTCCTGATTCTCTACCTCCGGCCCCTGCTAAGCCCGATAGATACTACAGGGTCCCGGACACACATTACCACTTGTATAAGGCTCCTTTTGCAGATCCAGAGACTATCTCCCAAGGACCTAAGGCTGTAGCAGCTACCTCTGCCAAAAACCCCCTCCCCTCTGAAAGGGAATCCAGATCCTTAGAGAGATGGGGTAAAAAAGTTTACACTTCTGCTACTCTTTCAGCTAGGGCCTTGAACTGTCAATTTCACATGATACAGTATCAAGAATTTATGCTAGACCAGTTAACCAAAAAACTGTCCTCTGTTGAAACAGTAGATAAAAAATATGTGCAGGAAATGGTACATAACATTCAACAAGTCAGTAACCATTCCTTAAAATGCGGCTATGATGCACTGGAGGCTTCCTTTAGATCAGCCATGACTGGCACAGTTATCAGAAGGCATGCATGGTTAAAAGAACAGGCCTTACCAGACCATGTCAAATCAAAACTATTAGATGCTCCTATGGATAAGATCAATTTGTTTGGCTCTCCTGCACAACAAGTGCTGAAGAAGATGGAAGAGAAGGCAAAATCTGTCCAAACAGTGAAAGATTTCTTGCAGGTCCAACCTCCGAGGTTTAGCAGGAATTGGCCCTCCAAGAATTGGTCCTTTCCAGACTCCTCCAGAACTCAGAGAGGCAGGAATAGGCGTTCAAGAGGCAGAAGCCAATCCAGGGGTGCCTACAGGGGACGCCAGTGGCAGGGCAACAACCAGCGAGGCACAGCCACCACCACAACTACAGGTCAATCACAGTGACTTGGCTCTGGCACCGCCTACCAGGGAACAACTACAAGCACCCCTAGGTGGAAAGCTAGCCTTATTTTCAACAAACTGGCATTACATCACAAGAGACAAGTGGATTTTGCAGACAATAGACCAAGGTTACAGGTTTCACTTCCATACTCTACCAGAGAAGAGAGGAATGCCAAACCTACCTCCAAATCAAAAGACAGAAGCTCTAAAACAAATATCTCAATTATTAAGGATGCGAGCTGTAGAAAAGGTACCATCTATGGAGCAAAGAAAGGGATTTTACTCCAGACTCTTCCTGGTACCAAGAAAAGAGAGCAAATGGAGACCTATTCTCAACCTGTCCGCTTTAAACACATTCCTCATTGTTCCAAAATTCAAAATGCTGACTACAGCAGCTTCTTCCCATGCTGGGCAAGGAGTCTTGGCTGGTAACTCTAGATCTCAAGGAGGCATACCTGCACGTCCCCATACGACCAAATTGCAGAAGATACCTCAGATTTCTTGCAGGATCAGAGCATTATCAATTCTCAGCATTGCCCTTTGGCTTATCTACTGCGCCCAGAGTGTTCACGAAATGCCTGGCATCAGTAATTGCTCATTGCAGGCTTCAGGGAATCCAAATCTACCCTTACCTGGACGACTGCCTGATACAAGCGGACAACAAAAACAAGCTAGCAGAAGACTTGCAAAGGGTCATTTACCGGCTACAAGCCCTGGGATATACAGTCAATATAAAAAAGTCAAGGCTGATACCATCCCAAAGGATAACCTTTTTGGGTGCAGAGCTAGATACATCAAAACAAATGGCATTCCTAACAGTAGAAAAACAGAAGCAACTACCTCTCTACTTTTTGGCATTAACAAAACAGGACCAGCTAACAGCAAGAAAAGTCCTGCAAGCCTTGGGCTTCATGGCATCCTGCATAATATTGGTTCCACATGCCAGACTGCATATGAGAAAATTACAGTGGTACCTAAGGAATTTATGGTCTCAACACCAGCACAGCCTAGAAACTCAAATTCCAATAATTCCATGCCTGAAACAAGAATTCCTATGGTGGGCTCAGGCCTGTCAGGCAAACACAGGATTGCCCTTCCACAACACTCAGCCAAGCCAAACCATCACGACGGACGCCTCAGACCTTGGTTGGGGGCCCACATGCTGGACAAGTGCATTCAAGGTTTATGGACTCCAGACCAGCTGCACCTACACATAAACCTAAAGGAAATGCTGGCAGTAAAACTGGCAATTCAGACATTCAGACCATTTTTACGACAAGGCCAATTGATGATAAGGACAGACAACACCACAGTTATGTGGTACATCAACAAACAGGGAGGCACACATTCGTACCCTCTATGCCGGATGGCACTGGACCTCTGGAATGTGGCCCTGAGCTACAACATACAGTTACAAGCAGTTTTTGTGCCAGGAAAAGAAAACATTCTAGCAGACAAATTAAGCAGGACCACCACGGATGCCCACGAATGGATGCTGCATCCGGACATCTTCAAAACCATTGCAAGAAAATGGGGACTTCCAGAAATAGACTTATTTGCATCCCCACACAATCACCAGCTACAGAAATTCTGCACAAGGACTTACCACCCACTTGCTTGGAAGGTGGACTCCCTCTCTTTCAGCTGGAAAAACCTGGCAGCATATGCATTCCCACCACTTCCTTTGATGCACAAGGTGTTATTGAAGATCAAAGAGGAGCGTCCAAGGATCATTCTGATAGCTCCAGACTGGCCAAGACAACATTGGTACCCATTACTGAGGAGCATGTCTCGGGAACAAATTGTGGCCCTTACCTCTGGTTCCATTGCTGTTAACACAGAACAACTACAACATCCTGCATCCAAACCTGAAAACGCTGCAGCTGACCGCCTGGAACATTGCATAAGGCCAATTAACCCAAATTTATCCCAAAGGGTTAAAGACATTATCCTGGAGGCTCGCAGACCCTCAACAAGGAAAAATTTTTCGGCAAAATGGAAAAGATACCTCATTTGGAGTACTACAAAAGGAGAAGATGTGTCACTGGTAAACATAGCCAACATCCTGGAATACTTGTCAGAGCTCTTTCACAAAGGCTTGTCCTATTCTTCCATTAAGATTCATGCATCAGCTATTTCAGCAGAATACGACTTGGATCCTCCAGTCTTCTCACATCCCCTGCTCAGGCAGTTTCTCAGAGGAATTAAAAATGTAAAACCTCCTAGGAAACCACCATTACCAGCATGGGACTTGAACTTTGTGCTAGAAAAATTGACACTCCCTCCTTTCGAACCAGCAGCAACAGCAGAATTACAATATTTATCATGGAAAACTGCTTTCCTACTGGCAATCACTTCAGCAAGAAGGGTATCTGAGCTACAGGCATTAATGGCAGTACAACCCTTCCTGATCTTCCATCAAGATAGAGTGTCCATGAGAACAAATCCTACTTTTATGCCTAAGGTGGTCTCCAGAGTATCTTTAAATCAGGCTATCCACCTACCTACATTCTTCCCCAACCCACAGAACAGGGGAGAAAGACTGTTGCATACCTTGGATGTACATAGACAATTACGCTACTACCTGGACAGGACCAAGGGCAATAGAAAAACTGACCAGCTTCTGGTAGCATATGCAACAGGAATGGAAGGAAAAGCAATTTCAAAACAGACTATTTCAAAGTGGATAGGAAATTGTATCAGATTTTGTTACTCCTACCATGGAAAGAAAACTCCAGAAAACATCAGGCCTCACTCTACAAGGGCTACAGCCACTACCACAGCTTTCCTACGAGTGGCTACCAAGGACATTTTAGAGGCTGCTACTTGGAGCTCCGTGCATACATTTGCCAAGCATTATAATTTACCTTTATACTCTAGATCCCGAGCAGGTTTTGCCACTGCTGTTTTGCAAGGGATCTTAACTACACCATAACTTCCTTTTTCCTCCTCCCCCAGTTTGGCTATGGTATTCTACCCATTTGTAAGGACTGCAGATGCATCCTTGAAGGACATAGTACAGTTTTGTACCTACCATAAATGTAGATGTCCGATAGGAATGCATCTGCAGTCAGGATTACCCTCCCACCTTCCCCTCTGTGGTACTCCTAGGGTATTTGCCCATCTTATAGCTAGCTGGGGGAATCTGTTATGGTGTATTTGTTTGTATATATGTACATACATGCTTATTTTTTGTGTATGCTCTCTACTATTTGGAATCATTGGCATTTATCCAAATTTAGCCTTCCTAGAGGGCACCTGGCATCTGGGGCAAGAAACACTGAGGAAGATGGCGTCGGCTGATGCCTTTATACCCGAATAACTGCAGCTATGACGTCGGGTGAAGTGCGACACCAGCCGAGGCCAGGCCCAGACTTTGGAATCCGGCCGACCGAAGGGCTGCCTGACGACAGGACAAACCCATTTGTAAGGACTGCAGATGCATTCCTATCGGACATCTACATTTATGGTAGGTACAAAACTGTACTTTGGGGGGGTGGAAGTTGCTTGTGTTTCTGCTTTAGAGGTCTCTGTTGCTTGGGCAGATGATTATTGAGAGCCTACGCAAATGTTTTTGTTTCTATGTGTGGAGTTTGGTGGTGTAGATTTAGTGAGACTAGGTGATAAGTGTGGTGTGGTGCAAGTGTTTACCTCCTCCTCTTGAATGTCAAGTTCAGTCTTGGTTGGAGAGAGCTTTACCTCCAGTTTGGCTAGATAAGTGCATCTCTCACAAGTTGTAGTGTTTGGTAGTAGGAGGAGAGGGTTGTCTGTGTACATGAGGCAATTTCTACACTGCCCCAAGATGCCCAGATTCATCAGATAGACAGGAGAGAACACTGGGAGCTGACCCTTGGACATGCCTGAATAAAAAACTATTTTCCTCTAAAGTGAGGAAAGTGAGTACAAGAGCTGTTTTTCTCTAAGCAAGTGAAGAAAGTAAGTGCAAAAACTGTTTTCCTCTAGGTAATGAGTTACCTCACAGAGTGGACCTACTCGCACAGGACAAGAGATCCCTAATCCACCCCCACTTGGAATCTCTGAACCTAACCCTATGAGTGAAAGGGTTTTGATCCTTTTCAGAGACACCTTTACATAAAGGACATGCTTACTGTCCTGTAGGAGGCCAGGAAACCCAATACTAGGAGAGCCCATCTGTCCAAATGAAAAAGGTTCTCTATTTGGTGTCTTAAAAGACAGCTCAACTATTTTTAGGGAGAATTCCCCTTAATGCTGTCCTAGCTTTGTGAGTTGTTGCAGGCAGGGTTGGCATATTTGTCTTAACGCCCACCTTGCTGCTATTTCAGCTCGTCAGCCTCTTGACCGTCCACTTGGTTCTAGACTTCAAGTGAATTTATTCCTGAAGGGAGTACTACATCTCAGGCCCCCCCAGGAAGCCAGTTTCACCGCCCTAGGACCTGAAATGTGTACTCACTGTTTCTCCGTTTGAGCCAGTGGCTACAGCTTCTCTAAAATGCTTCACTTGGAAAACAGGAGAGTGTTAGAGTTCCAGACCTTATGGTCACCCCATCCTTTTAATCTTCCACAAGCATAGGGTGACTTTACGGACTAACCCCTCCGTCATGCCTAAAGTTGTCAATGGGTTGTCCCTTAACCAGTGTATCTACTTCCCCACCTTTTTCTCCACAATCCCAGAATGATAGTGAGAGAGTCCTGCATTCCCTTGACATTCACTGACAACTTAGATTCTACCTAGACAAGGCCAAATCCCTTCAGAGAGCAAAGCAACTATTTGCCTCCTTTCATCCCAGGGCTCTGGGGAAAGCAGTGATAAAGCAGACTGTGTTTCTACCTGGGTTTCCAAAGCCATCTCGTTCTGTTACACCTACCATGGTAAACGCCTGGACAAGAAAATTAAGGCCCATTCTACTAATGCCATGGCCTCATTTGGAGTCTTCAAAGGGCTGAATACTGCCTCAATTCTAGAAGCAGCTACCTGGGCATATCTCCATACCTTCACCAAACATTACAAACTGGACCACATCTCCAGATGTAGAACAGGTTTTGATAGGGCAATTCCGCATGGACGTTCCAAACCACCCTCTTCTTCCCTTTGAGCTATGGCACTCACTCAAAGGTTATGAGTACTGCAACATGAGAATAGATGGACATAGAATAGATGCATAAAATCTTTACCATAGCCATAGACCTCCTTCTCTTGTATGTGCAGTATACTGTCCCACCCTCTTACCCTCTTAATTAGTTTTGCAGGATGACTCAGGACTTGTACAGCTGTCCTGGGACTGAGGTCCGACTGGGGTGTTCAGTTCTGAGGAAGGTACATGCAGATGTCACTTTTATGCTCCACCCACCCTATGGCCAACATCAGAAGTCCCCTGTACCTTGCTGTACCCCTGTACTAAAGCTTTTATATACTGACCGGATATTCGGGTCGCAAGGCGGAGGCTAACCCAAAGGTTTTGAATACTGCAACATGGAAGTGAAGGACATTTTGTGGTTATGGTAAGATTTTACACAACTATTCTTTATTTTCTAAACACAATACACACTCATTGAAAACAGCATGAAAAACAGTAAACTTCTCTTCCCTTGAAGCTCGCATTTAAAAATCCATCTGGCAACTTATTCCAGTACAAAAGGTGTGCTGATACGTATACTTGTATAGCATGTAGTGCAGTACTAATTAGCATATGCTGAAGGGGTGTAGAAATTGAAAATCAAGTGTGTAATGCATTTGCTAACAGCTTGGGACAGTCCACTAGACTCGTGTCCATTTTCAGGAGTAACCCAGGAATAATGACTGGTGAAGTAACTTGCAGAGTCATAGACAAATGAAGACTGAGGGAATCGAACCATGTACTACAGAAAACAGTTCATAGCTTACTCATCTGCACTAAGTGCTGGGCAAACTGTTGCAGCCCAAAATATGCGGCATTTCATTCCTGTTTGCTTGCAAAAACATGTTAAATTCAAAATGTATTCCTGGCTAATATATTAGCATTGAACTCGTAGACTTTCTACTGTCCATTTTATTGACAGCTAAATAATAAATGCAGTAAGCATTTGACAGAATAAGGAAACAAAGGGTCACAGCCAAAGAACATGACTCGCACGATGCTGCTGCTTCTCGTTTACTACAATCATTTTATTTCCTTTAAACTGCAAGTACTCTTTAGATAGTTATTAACCTTGCAGTCCAGGGGATCACTGAGTAGCCTAGCCCAAATTTCCAGTTATCCCAAAGCACTGCCTGGTTAAGTGACTTACTAGAGAACAGTACATAGATATGAGAGAAAGTGAGAGATGTGGTACAAAACTGGAGACAAATAAGAATATACTACTGTAAATAACTTTTAAAGTTAACAGAACAGCAGATCTGATATTGTCTTTTTCATTCCTCCTCACGATAGGGTCTCGGATATGACCCTCAGATCCGGCTCTGCCACTTTCTCCAGACTTGGAACTGACTATTGAGCTCCTCCTTCTTACCTATAATGCACTACACCCACCAAGCACCTCCAGTCTTGTTTGCCACTTCAACATCCGGACACAGATCTCTGCACTCTTGAGCTGTACTTGCCTTTTTCAGGAAAGTCAGGATTGTGATTATTTCTATATCTTTGGTGTTGTAAGTGACCTCCTCCTTTGTAGTTTTTCTTAAAACCCTTAGTCTGCGTGCATTTTTCACTCTTATCTTCTTTTCTGTCAAAAGAAAAGATTATTTTTTTTTTATTAAAAGTTAGTTAAATTACAGTTGTAGTCTTAGTTCCACTCTTAAGTTTAAAGTGTCCAACCCTTAGTTTGTTGTTTGAGTGTCAGTTGATGTTCATCGTGTTTCATTGTTGCAGTCATTACAATTGGGTTATCCTGCTGCTACCCGCAGTCGGCCTGAATTCCAAAGTCTAGGTCCGGCGTCGGTTGCTGTCGCCTACTCCCTGACGTCAGTGCGCCAGGGGTATAAAAGATGCAGCCAGCGCCATTTTCTTCAGTCTTTCTTGCCGCGCGGTGCCCGAAGCAAAAGCAGTTCGCAAGTGCCGGTCGGCTGACTCCTGAGATTTTCAAAATCGATTTTCAGATCCGAAGTCTTCATTAAAGCTAAGTACCCCATTGGGGAAACTTTTTTCTTGCTCCAGACCGATGTCAGAAAAAGTTAATAATTGTATTTCTTGTGGGAAGCAAATACCTTGTAAGGATTTTCATTCTTAATGTATTCCTTGCCTAGGCCCTGATCACAACGTTGCTAGTTGTCGGTTTTGTGCTAGATTTAACCAACGCACTATTAAGCGCCGGTACGATTTTGCATTTAATTACTTTGGCAGAAGATTCAATTATATAATACCGTCGGAACAGCCGACTACCGGAGTTTATAAAAAGCGCAAAGAAAAAGAAAAGGATCGGCATCCGAGGTACAAAACTGACGACGAGGCTCCCGCTGGGCCTGTCAGAGAGTTACTTTCGCTACCCCTGACACCAGCTACCTCAGAGCCACAGGCTGCTTCCGACTTCCATGTGGAGCCGACTAGGCTGCTGGAAACTCAAGGTATTGGACACTAGGAAACTATTCCTCGGATGAGTCTGGAGCTGCTGAGCAGGCTTCGGCTTCTGAGGGCGTTTTCAGGCCTACACAGTTATATGAGAAACCTACTTCAGCTTCAAAGGCAAAGACTAAAGCCGCTCTAAAGACAAAGAAACAAGTACAGCATTCTCCTGGACAGGCCGCCATGCCTAAAAAACAGATACTTAAAATGGCCGAAGACCTAATTACTTTGATCAGGGGTTCCCATCCCCCTCCTGATAAGAGGCCTAGGCAAGAGATAGAATATGAATCTTCTGACCAGGTTTCCATTTCCTCTGATTCCTCTTTCGAACAGGAATATTCTGTTCTTCCCTATGAGGATTCTGATGCTAAAGAATCTATCCCTTCAGCCTCTCCTCCTGAGGATTATTCTTTTGGGGAGACTCTGCATACTATGAGGGAGCATTTCCCCTGGGACAGCCAAGATTACTCAGAATCCAAGAAAAGGCTCAGAGACTTTCTTTTATTACCTCAGCACAGGCCCCTTGCTATCCCACCTGTTTTAGACATTGTAGATGATGTATTTTTCAGAGTCCAGTCTATCGTCAGACTCTCTACCACCAGCCCCTGTTAAGCCAGACAGATACTACAGGGTTCCTGAT
The DNA here is from genome assembly GCF_019279795.1 of Protopterus annectens. NCBI lineage: Eukaryota > Metazoa > Chordata > Ceratodontiformes > Protopteridae > Protopterus > Protopterus annectens. The sequence continues at coordinate 1,278,157,962 of NC_056743.1, forward strand.
TCACATAAATTTCTTTATAAAAACTCTGCTGCTGACTCAGAAACCATCTCTCAGGGTCCCAAAGGGGTCAAGGCTTCCACTGCAAAAAAACCCTATCCCCTCTGATAGAGATTCTAGGGCTCTGGACAGATGGGGCAAAAGATTTATACTTCTGCCTTGGCTGTAAAAGCTTTAAATTGCCAATTTCATACGCTTAAATATCAGCAATATCTTATCTCATTGCTTAAACAGAAAATGTTAACAAATTCGGAATGTGCAGAAAACAAAAAATGCAGGATTTATTGCCTGTAGTTGAACAAGTAGGAAAGCATACTTTGCAATGTGGTTTTGATTCTCTAGAGGCCTCCTTGCAGGGCTGCTGTTACGGGTTCTGTCATTAGGAGGCATGCTTGGTTAAAAGAACAGAATCTGCCTGATCATGTCAAAGCAAAACTATTAGATGCTCCATTACAGCATGATACTTTGTTTGGTGTTAAAGCAGAAGAGGTGTTGAAGAAAATGGAGGACAAAGCTAAATCTATGCAAACAGTGTATGATTTCTTATAGGTGCAGCCTTCCAGGTTTAGCAGGAACTGGCCTACAAAGAATTGGTCCTTTCCAGTGTCAGGCCGCAAAGAGGCAGATACAGATGCCCCAGAGGCAGATCACAGCCCCAAGGTTCATACAGGCCAAAACAATGGGGTGCTTTTACCTCCAAAAGCTGAGAGGAAAAATCACATCCATACAGGAAACGGTCCCAATGACTTTCCCTTGTCAGCACCAAGCACTTATCTTCTGGCAGCCCCTTTGGGGGCAAAACTAGCACTTTTTTCACAAAATTGGCACATGATCACCCAGGACAAGTGGGTCCTAAATATCGTATCACAAGGCTACAGGTTCCACTTTCACACCCTGCCAAGGCCAAACGGTATGCCAGGTCTGCCTTGCAATCAATGGCAGAGGCACAAAAATAAGTTTCATCCCTCATGGACATGAGCTATTCAGCTGGTACCACAGCAAGAGGAGGGACTAGGATTCTACTCAAGGCTATTCTTGGTGTCCAGAAAGGACAAAGCCTGGAGACCAATACTGGCCCTGTCTATCCTAAACACATTCCTGGATATTCCAAAATTCAAAATGTTAACTCTGCACCAGCTTCTGCCCATGCTGGGCAAGAGGGCTTGGCTTGTGACTTTAGACCTGCATGTCCCAATCAGACAATCATGCAGAAGATACCTCAGATTTATAGCTGGCTCGATGCATTACCAATTCTCTGCACTACCCTTTGGCTTATCTACTGCACCCAGGGTCTTCACAAAATGCCTGGCACCAGTGATTGCTTTTTGCAGACAGAGGAATACAAATATATCCTTACTTGGACGACTGCCTTATTCAAGCAGAGAGCAACAAGTACATTCTACTACAGCATCTGGCGTTTGTAAAAAGATTACTAACAGGTCTAGGGTACACAGTAAACGAAAAAAAATCAAAACTCGTACCCTCTCAAGAGATAATATTCCTGGGTGCAAGCTTAAATTCAACTGCCCAGATGGCTTATCTCACGCCAGACAAACACAGATAACTGACTACTTATTTCAAAATGTTGGCAACAAAGACCCAGTTATCTGCAAGAAAAATTCTGCAGGCTTTGGGCTTCATGGCATCCTGCATTCTGCTAATTCCATATGCAAGACTGCATATGAGGAAACTTCAATGGTATCTAAAAAGTGTTTGACTCAACATTGCCACAGTCTGGAAACAATAATTACCCTCATTCCCTACCTGCAACAGGAGTTTCGATGGTGGGCACAGGCCTGTCACCACAACACGGGACAGCCATTCGCCTTACCCGCAGCCAGGCAGACATTGACAACAGATGCATCAGATTATGCCTGGGGGGCCCATATGGCAGGAAGATGTATTCAGGACACATGGTCCGTAAGTCAATTGCATCTACATATCAATCAAAAAGCAATGCTAGCTGTTCAGAATGCCCTGACAGCCTTCAAGGATCTCCTTCATCCAGGACAACTACTGATAAGGACGGACAATACTACAGTTATGTGGTACATAAACAAGCAGGGAGGCACACATTCCTACCCCCTCTGCAGGCTAGCCATGAATTTGTGGGACACAGCATTGACTTACCAAGTACATCTGCAAGCACATTTCCTGCCAGGAAGGACAAATACTCTGGCAGACGAACCAAGCAGAAACCTAATGGATCCCCACGAGTGGAAATTGGATCCACAAGTCTTCACCATAATAACGAGGAGCTGGGGATGCCTGGACATAGACCTATTTGCCTCTCCTCACAACTATCAACTACAGAAATTCTGCACAAAGACTTATCACAAGCAAGCATGGAAAATGGATGCCCTATCTTTCAGCTGGAAAGACCTAACAGTATATGCCTTTCCTCCTCTGCCTCTCCTCCCCAACGTACTCCTCAATGTCAGACAAGAGAAACCAAAAATGATACTGATTGCCCCAGACTGGCCCCGCCAGCACTGGTACCCAATCCTAAAGAGCTTGTCTCAATGCCCAGCTTGGACTTTACCTCATATTCCTCACTTATTGACCCAACAAGACAGGCAAATACTGCACAGCCAGCTCAGGACCTTAAACCTGGCAGCATGGGGGATAATATAGCCAGTCAAGGCACACCTCTCTCTAAAGCAGTGATGGATGTTATTTTGAAGGCCAGGAGGCCTAGCACCAGAAAATCTTATGCAGAAAAATGGGAGGGATTCTGTGCTTTGAATCAGGCACAAGGTTTTGACACGATTGTTTCAAATTTTCCTCAGATTTTGCAATACTTAACTGAGATGCTTGATAAAGACCTTTCTTTTTCATCAATTAAAATCCATGCCTCTGCCATTTCAGCTCATTCCAATACAGAAACACTTATTTTTTCTCATCCATTACTAAGGCAGTACCTCAGAGGGGCCAAAAACATAAGACCCCCAAGGAGAGCACCAATACCTGTATGGGACGTCAACTATGTCTTGGAAAAACTCTGCCTCCGTTTGAACCAGCCTCTGCAGCTGATATTAAATTCCTATCCTGGAAAACAGCTCTGCTCCTAGCAATAACCTCTGCTAGACGAGTCTCAGAGTTACAGGCACTCATGGCTGTGGAACCTTTTATCATTTTCCATCCTGACAGGGTTTCTCTGCGCACTAACCCTACATTTATGCCTAAGGTAGTGTCCAGTGTGGCCCTTAACCAAATAATTAATTTGCCTACCTTTTATCCAAACCCACAGAATAAGGGGGAGAGAATCCTGCATTCTTTGGACATTCACAGGCAGCTACGCTTCTACTTGGAGAGAACCAAAGCTTTCAGAAAGACTGAACAACTTCTAGTGGCATATGCTGCAGGATCACAAGGAAAGCCTATCTCAAAGCAGACCATTTCAAAGTGGATAGGTCACTGCATTTGTTTCTGATATTCACAGCATGGCAAATCAGCGCCTAAGGGCATTAGGCCACATTCAGCCACTTCAGCAGCCTTCCTCAGAGGAGTACCAACCAAAGACATCTTAGAGGTTGCAACTTGGAGTTCAGTGCATACTTTTACAAAGCACTATCATTTACCTCTCTACTCTAAATCCAGGGCAGGATTTGCCACTGCAGTTCTGCAGGGCCTGATAGCCTCCCCTAATCCTATTTAGCACCAGCCTCCCAACCTTAGCTTTGGGATTCAACCCAATTGTAATGACTGCAACAGTGAAGCACTATGAACATAGTACAGTTGTGTAACTACCATAAATGTAGATGTTCGAGTGTATTCACTGTTGCAGTCCAGGTTACCCTCCCACCATCCCCCTTTTCCTTTGCTGGGACTTATCTGTACTTCTTTATTCTATACAACATATGTGGTGTATTTGCTTGTAGATGAAGGAAAAGTTGTTTTTTGTGCATGCATGCTTATTGGCACAATTTAGCCTACCAGTTTAGGGGCACCTGACATCTGGGGCAAGAAAAACTGAAGAAAATTGCGTCGGCTGCATCTTTTATACCCCTGGTGCACTGACGTCAGGGAGGAGGCAACAGCAACTGACGCCGGACCTAGACTTTGGAATTCAGGCCAACTGCGGGTAGCCTGTGTCAAAGGAAAAATGTACTTTAAAAATGGTCAATACACGGTAGGTTCAGGTTAAGGCACTTTAAACTTGCGGCAAGGAGACAAAAACGTGCTAATACAGAGTTTGTCTAACGAGAATCTGGAAACACCAGCATTTCTATACATTTTCTAATAAGACATTGCCTACCAAGCTGACATAGCAGATCACAAGTTTTAACATCATCATTACATAGCAGTTGTTTTCATACTTTTCTGCTTGTACTATCAATTTTTGTGAGAAACTTCCTAAGAAAAACAACCTGGCCTTGGCTACCACCGGTTAGATATATGCAGTGTTACCGTTCAAGGTACTACGGCTAATTTGAGCACAAAGCAAGTATAGATTGCAGTTCATTTCTTCAACAGTTCTTTGTTCATAGGTTCATAGGTTTATACTAGGCTATCTGCCCTAAGGCATTTATAAGCCTAGCCCAAAGTTTTGTGGCTAACGCCACCCCTTATGTTAAAAAATACTGTGCCCATTAGTCTGTTGTGCCTCTGTCCAGCAGTGACACAGAGATGATTCCCGGGGTAAACCTACGATCTCCCATCCACCGGTCAAGATTTCTCTTGAACAGAGCCATCCTTCTGCATCTGTGCATGTTCTCATACCACGAACAGATCTAATTGTTCAAAATCATAACATTATAGAATATAGCATTGTCTCATTCATTGCTTCCTGACCTAGCAGATAGTCCCCTGTTTTTCAAGTACATTTCCAAAAGGCATAAACATGAATTTTGCTGTGCTAGCAGTTACTAGGTCAGAGGGCATCTTGCAAGTTTCAGAAAGCACACTGCAGTTTCAAGAACATCTTAGTCTCATGTAAAACTAAGCTGTATATAAAATAGAATGAAAAACGTGTTAACTCTTTTAGCTTCTAATTAGCATTAAGCACACACATTAATACATATTTTTCTAAGGTTTCCCTCCTGTTAATACTTTTTAATTTAATTTCAAAAAATAAACAGTTGCTTTCTTCCTAACCTCTTCCATTCAGGATTTGCAGTTAAGAGAGTCATTCAGTTTTGATTAACTTCTTCATGCAGGGAATACCACAACAAATGCATGCTCCTAATAGGAGTAATCCCACACCAATGGCAATCAGGATGTTCATTAGGATGGAACCCCACCCCCCAAACAAATTCTGGAAAAAGTCCGTCAGAGGGTTTGGGCCTGGTTTGGTCATGGTCAACACTTGCTGGATCACCTCAAGATGGTCGTATCTCGTGCTGGTTGTCAGGAATATACAAACAGCATTCTTCTTTGATTAAAGCGCACGTACCATCTCTCGCCGCTAGGGTGAAGTCAAGAGCCATGCGGTTTTGAAGTACCACAGTTCTCATAGCATTTAGTTCATCAGTCACTAATTCGAGAGCAGAAAAAGTTGCATTGCTCATAACTTCGAGGTTTAGACAGTTTTCTCAGCTCCCAAATCGATTTCACTGCGCCATATGCAGGGGCTATGCCTGCCCACGATATAATGGTGTCACTCAAGTCCATGTGTGTCAGTTTATCTTTGTTTCTCACGGAGTTATGGTTTCTCCACCCTGCTTCGATTCGTCCCACTGGATTCTCGGGTCTCTTGATTGGACTTCTAGGTTTACTGCTGACCTCTCTGACGTTTCGAATTTTTCCCTGAGGCAAAGCTGCAGTGTGTCGTATGGCCGGAACCAGGTAACCCAAAAAACAACTGCCGGACCAATTCCCAGGTAGCCATTTATATGCTTTTTTCCCACAAACAAAATAACAATTCTCTACTTTAGTATTGATATAAGTTTGCCCTGCATGAAACATTTTCTTATCAATAATAGAAAGCTGCTTTTAAAGAACAGGATTATGTTGTACTTCACTAGCACTTCTATGCATCTTTTCAAAATATGCATCATAGTTTGTATCACAAATAGTTTTTGCCTTACTGGCCTTAATATAACATTTATAAGAAACAGTCACATTGTAATTGCTCCAACCCACATGAATAGTGTCATTTTTATAAAAACATACAATCCCTTTTTGTGTAACAGGTAGGTACAATGCTATTTTGTCTTGTGATTTCACAGGTGTAGTATCAAAAATCAAGTTTTCCCAGGTCTCATTGACCCCTAGGGGGACAGCAGTCATCAATAATCCCCCGTATGCTGTTGGTATAGCTGTGCAAATCCAGCAGTTCGAAACATTAAAAGTCTCAGCATACACATTTAATTGCTTGGTAAGTGTTAAAGTTTGGATGCCAGTCTGAGTAATGCATCACGTTTGTTCAGTTCAACTCGTCTGGCTGGGAAAAGGAAAGGCCACAGCAAAAAGATCATTGTTATCAGTATAGCTATCAGAATAATCATACAAATTTTCTGAGGTTGTTCTGCATCCCTGTTTACTCTATACCTGGTCATTTTGTTCTCGTTGTACAACAGTAACAAGGTTTTTGTCCAGTTTAAAGTTCTTAACCAATTTACAGTGTGTCAGATGAATCCAGGATGCTCGCTCTGCGATCTTGACTGCAGTGGGTGTTGACAATAGCACCTGGTATGGTCCTTCCCACTTCGGAGAACTCCCACTCTTTTTCTTCACGACTTTCACCCAGACCCATGTGCCTGGGACTATTGCTGCTTCCGATGGTCTGGCTTGTTCTTTATCTGAAACAGAATTTAACTGCAAAAGTTTGTTATTCAAAAATCGCCTCATATACTCTGCAAGTGAACTGTCAGCCTCCTGGTCTGCAGGCATGACGTGTTTCCACTGAGGTGTATAATATGCCCTCCCAAACAGAATTTCAAAAGGAGTTAACCCTTTTACATTTGGAACAGTTCTCATACTCAACAGTGCCAGAGGTAGACAGTGCACCCAGTTCTTTTGTGTCTCACTAATCAATTTTCTGAGCTTATTTTTCAAAACTCCATTGTGCCTCTCTACTAATCCTGAAGATTAGGGGTGGTATGCACAATGTTTTTTCAGAGAAATCCCAAAGTAACGGCTCAATTGTTGTATAGTTTGATTCACAAAGTGTGTGCCATTGTCACTATAAATCTTTTCCGGTATGCCAAATCTAGGAATAATTTCTTTAACGAGGACTTTTGCAACAGTAGCTGCATCTGGATTTTTAGTTGAAAAAGCTTCCACCCATTTGGAAAACATATCTATAATGCAAGGCAGTACTTCTTATTTTCACATTTGTTCAGCTCTATAAAATCCATACAGATAGTATGGAACGGATATGGTGGTGTAGGGAAACTCCCTTGCTTAGGTTTCAATGCCCCCTGTGCATGATGCTTGTTACAAACATGGCATGCTGCACAAAAATTTTTGTGTAGTTTGTAAATCCATACGTTGTAAACACTCGATTCACTAACTGTACCATCCCCCCTGTTGAGACATGGCACTGCCCATGGCTCAACAAAGCTGCATATCTAAACAAGTTAGATGGTAAAATCGGATGTCCTTCAAGAATGCAACTGCAGTCATAACATGTGGGTTGTCCTGCCTCAGGCAGCCCTCGGTCGGCTGGATTCCAAAGTCTGGGTCCGACGTCGGCTGATGTCGCATTTCTCTCCGACGTCAGAGCGGCTGGAGTACATAAGCATCAGCCGACGCCATTTTCTTCAGTCTTTCTTGCCGCGCGGTGCCCGAAGCAGAAGCAGTTCGCAAGTGCCGGTCGGTCAGCTCCTGTATTCTACAATACCGAAGTCATCAAAAAAGCTAAGTACCCCGTTGGGGACCTTTTCTTGCCTCAGCTGATGTCAGAAATTACTGAAAAAGTTAATAATTGTCTTTTTTGTGGTAAACAAATACCTCATAAGGATTTCCACTCTTACTGCCTCCCTTGCCTGGGCCCAGACCACGACGTCTCGGCCTGTGTAGCCTGTGCTCACTTCAACAAGCTCACTCTCAGGTGCCGGGCGGAGTTCGCTGAAGATTTTTTCGGCGATAAATTTGCTTACACCATGCCGTCGGATCTTCCGACATCGCATACTCCCAAAAAGCGAAAAGACCGGGACCGACATCCTCGGCCCGCGTCTACCACCGACTCCACGCCAAAACCTAGCGCGAGTGCTCCGGTTCCCTCTGAGACGGTCTCTCCACCGCTCCGAACCGAAGACACCGCATTACCGACGACTCCGATTCCAGACATTACTCCGCCAGTTATAGATTTTCCTCCGGATACCGAAACCGAGGAAATGCCCGAGACCATTGCTGTAGACAAGGTCACTCCTGCACGTGGAGCTGCCAGGCCTCTTATGGCCATGCCTATTAAGGCCTACACTAGGGCTAAGGCAGCCAGCAAAACAAAGCATATTACTTCTAAATCCTTACCTCAGCCGACTCCGGAGACACAAATTATGTCCATGGCTGCTGATTTAACTTCCATGATTAGAGGTTCACAGGCCCATCCTGAGAGAGCATCCCAGCCTCCTCCTGATAAAAGGCCCCGGGTTGAACCCTCTGACCCTACTCCTTCAGATGAAGACTCTGAGGGCTCTGTCCACTCTGATAGCCAGGAAGAGCTCTTCCAGACCTATGAGGACTCGGATGCAGAAGATTCCATCCCTTCGGCCTCCCCTCCTGAGGATATTTCTTTTGGGGAAGTTCTGCACACCATGAGGGAGCATTTCAAGTGGCAAGGTCAGGAATATTCTGATTCTAGGAAACGCCTTAGGACTTTCCTTAAGAAACCTCAGCACAGGCCCTTAGCTATTCCTCCTGTACTTGATGTTCTGGATGATTTGTATTCTGACTCTAGTGCTACCCCTGATTCTCTTCCTCCTGCTCCAGCCAAGCCAGACAAGTATTACAGGGTCCCAGAAACTCATTCCCATTTATTCAGGGCCCATACTGCTGATTTGGAAACTATTTCACAGGGGCCTAAAGGAGTTTCAGCCTCCACCTCAAATAATCCTTTGCCCTCCAACAGGGAAGCGAGGTCATTAGAGAGATGGGGCAAAAGGTTTACACATCCACTACCTTATCTATGAGAGCTTTAAATTGCCTTTTTCATATGTTACAATATCAGGATTATCTCTTAGAAGATTCACAAAAAACATTAGCTTCTCCTGATCCTTTAGACAGGAAGACTTTGCAGGAAGCTGTACATAACACTCAGCAAGTAAGCAATCACTTCCTGCAGTGTGGATATGATGCACTGGAAGCTTCATGTAGGGCAGCTATGACAGGGGCAGTGATTCGTAGACATGCTTGGTTAAAAGATCAACCTCTACCAGATCATGTAAAAGCAAAACTTCTGGATGCACCTTTGGAAAAGAACAAGCTTTTTGGTGCAAATGCTAAGGATGTGTTAAAGACCATCAAGAAAAAGCAAAATCAGTTCAGACTGTGAAAGATTTCCTCCAGGTTCAACCCCCAGATTCAGTAGGAATTGGCCTTCAAAAACTGGTCCTTTCCTAATCCAGAAAAGTTTCAAAGGGTAAGAACAGACGTGGCGAGGAAGAGGCCAATACAGAGGCCCTTACAGGGGCGACAATGGCAGCCAGGAAACCAAAGAAGTGACGCAGGGGTTTCACCTGCCCAACAACCACAAACTCAATGACTTTCCTCTACTACCGCCTACCAGGGAACAACTAGAAGCTCCCTTGGGCGGGAAGTTATCTCTGTTTGCAGAAAACTGGCACAGACTGACAAAGGACAAATGGATTTTGGACATTATAGACCGAGGGGACAGGTTTCATTTTCATACCTTACCAAGAAAACAAGGCATGCCAAACCTACCACAAAATCAGAGGGCAGAGGCTATCAAGCAAATCACTCTGCTGACTCGAATGAAAGCAATAGAAAGAGTTCCACAACAAGAACAAGACCAGGGGTTTTACTCAAGACTGTTCCTTGTTCCAAGAAAAGAATCTCAATGGAGACCAATACTGGACTTGTCCGCATTAAACACCTTTCTCATAGTACCAAAGTTCAAAATGCTGACTCTACAGCAACTCCTTCCCATGCTGGGCAAGGAGTCGTGGCTGATTACTCTGGGCCTCAAGGAGGCATACCTGCATGTCCCTATCAGACACAGCTGCAGAAGATACCTCAGATTTCTTGCAGGGCCAGGGCATTATCAATTCTCAGCATTGCCATTTGGCTTATCTACTGCGCCCAGAGTATTTACAAAATGCATGGCTTCAGTAATTGCTCATTGCAGGCTCCAGGGTATACAAATTTACCCGTACCTGGACGACTGCCTCATACAAGCGGACGACAAGTTGATGTTGACAAAAAACCTGGATTATGTCATACGATTACTTCAAGCTCTGGGATACACAGTCAACTTCCAAAAGTCAAGACTGCAGCCATCCCAGCAAATAATCTTCTTAGGAGCCAAACTAGACACAGCCTCTCAGATGGCTTACCTGACAGAAGACAAGCAAGAGAAGTTAACTCATTTCTTCAAAGGTTTAGCAAAACTCACCCAGATGACTGCAAGGAGATTCCTACAGGCCCTGGGTTACATGGCATCCTGCATTCTACTGGTCCCATTAGCAAAACTACACATGAGAAAGCTTCAATGGTACCTAAAAAGCATTTTGTCTCAACACAGCAACAACTTGGAGACAATCATACCACTCATTCCATGCCTACAAAAGGAATTCCTATGGTGGGCCTCGGTGAGCCAGGAAAACACAGGTATGTCATTCAAAAAACCACAGATAAAACAGACCATGACTACAGACACCTCAGACCTTGGATGGGGGGCGCACATGGAAGGCAGGTGTATACAAGGACAGTGGTCTCCAAAGGAAACACATCTGCATATAAACCAAAAGGAAATGCTGGCAGTAATGCATGCCATCGAGGCTTTTCAACACCAACTCCAGCAAGGCCATTTAATGATACGGACAGACAACACCACTGTGATGTGGTACATAAACAAGCAGGGGGGCACCCACTCTTACCCCCTTTGCAGACTGACAATGCAGCTTTGGGAGAAATCACTGAGCCTAAACATCCAGTTACAATCCCAGTTTGTTCCAGGAAAAGACAATGTGTTGGCGGACAGCCTAAGCAGGAATTTCACAGATCCACACGAGTGGAGGTTACATCCGAAGGCATTCAGACAACTCACTTCGACATGGGGCAAGCCAGAAGTGGACCTATTTGCCTCTCACCTCAACCATCTTCTACCAAAATTTTGCACAAGGACATACCATCCAAAAGCTTGGAAAATAGATGCCCTCTCATTCAACTGGAACTCCCTAGCAATCTATGCATTCCCACCTCTGCCACTGATGACCTCAGTATTACTAAAGATCAAAGCAGAGAAGCCCAAGGGAATCATAATAGCTCCAGATTGGCCAAGACAACACTGGTACCCACTACTATGGAGCATATGTCACACCAGGAGGTGGGCCCTCCCCCAGTGGCCCCTACTTTTGACTCAACACAATTTCGAAACACTGCATCCAAATCTTCAGACACTGCAGCTAACAGCCTGGGAGATCCCATAAATAACTTCAGCTTATCTCTCCAAGGAAGTTCAGCGGATACTAACAGAGGCTCGAAGACCATCCACCAGAAAGGTTTACTTAGCAAAGTGGAAAAGATTCAGCAATTGGAATACCAGCAAGGGACATGATGCATCATTGTTGAACATCCCACTCATCTTGGAATATTTGGCAGATATGTTAAAGAACGGCCTCTCATATTCTTCCATAAAGATACATGCATCTGCTATTTCAGCTAGATAGAACACTGATCCTCCTGTTTTCTCTCACCCCCTACTAAGACAATTCCTCAGGGGAATCAAGAACATTAAGCCACCAAGAAAGGCCCCAGTGCCAGCCTGGGACCTCAATTTTGTCTTAGAAAAACTGACTCTACCTCCTTTTGAGCCAGCAGCTTCAGTTGACTTGCAATTTCTCTCATGGAAAACAGCTTTCCTGTTGGCAATTACCTCAGCAAGAAGGGTTGCAAGGGAACATCAGGCCCTAATGGCAATACCACCCTTTATTATTTTTCACAGAGACAGGGTTTCATTAAGGACCAACCCTACTTTTATGCCAAAGGTGGTATCTAGGGTTTCTTTAAATCAAGCCATTCATCTGCCTGCTTTCTTCCCCAATCCTGAGAATAAGGGGGAAAGACTTTTGCATACCTTGGACATTCACAGACAACTTCGATACTACCTGGACATATCCAAGGCCAGTAGGAAGTCTGAACAAATTTTTGTAGCTTACGCCCCTGCAGTCCAAGGAAAAGCAATTTCAAAACAGACTATTTCTAAATGGATTGGACTTTGCATCAGATTCTGTTATTCCTTTCATGGAAAGACTGTTCCAGCCAATGTCAGACCACATTCCACCAGAGCTACAGCCACCTCTACAGCATTCTTAAGAGGGGTGCCTACCAAGGACATTCTAGAAGCTGCTACATGGTGCTCCGTGCATACATTCTCCAAACACTACAATCTCCCTCTATATTCCAGATCCAGAGCAGGCTTTGCTTTGTCAGTCCTGCAGGGTTTGATTGCCACACCATCTCTTTCCTATAGCATACCTCCTCCCCCAGCTAAGCTATGGTATTCTACCCACATGTTATGACTGCAGTTGCATTCTTGAAGGACATAGTACAGTTTTGTACCTACCATAAATGTAGATGTCCGATAGACATGCAACTGCAGTCGGATTTTCCCTCCCTCCATACCCCTCTATGCCTAGGGTCCACTCCTATCCCTGTTACTCTTAGCTGGGGATATCTGTTATGGTGTATTTGTTTTATTGCTCATTTATTTGTTTGGAATCCTGTTTTTGTCTTCCAATTTGATTACAGCCTTCCTGGGAGGGCACCTGGCATCTGGGGCAAGAAACACTGAAGAAAATGGCGTCGGCTGATGCTTATGTACTCCAGCCGCTCTGACGTTGGAGAGAAATGCGACATCAGCCGACGTCGGACCCAGACTTTGGAATCCGGCCGACCGAGGGCTGCCTGAGGCAGGACAACCCACATGTTATGACTGCAGTTGCATGTCTATCGGACATCTACATTTATGGTAGGTTCAAAACTGTACTTTTCCTCTCTTTGGAGATGTACAGCCCTTTCTCAAGAATTGCTCCTCGTTTTATCCATTTTTGTTTTTCTACATTTGTAGTAAGGGTCTGCATTGTTTTTAACTTTTCTAAGTCTAAAATCTCAGATGGTTGTAATTCCTCACTCAAAAGAAATACTTCTGAAGCTGCTTGTTTTGCAGCTGTATCAGCCCTCTCATTACCTTTTGAAATCCTATTTGGTATGAGCTACGCATTTGCAAATAGCTACTTTCTGAGGTAACTGAATAGAGTCTTACAAACCTAAAATAAATTGTGCATGATTAATTGGTTTACCAGTAGATGTTATCATTCCTCTATTTTTCCACTGCTGCGCAAAAACATGTACAGTAGAAAAAGCATACTGGCTGTCAGTAAAAATGTTCACTCGTTTACCCTTTGCCAAGGTACATGCCCTTGTCAAAGCAATCAATTCTGCTGCTTGTGCAGATAAGTTGTGCGGTAAAGACTTTGCTTCATAAATCTCAGTATCAGAAACTACTGCATACCCAACTAGATTCTGTCCTGTAGGACCCCTCCTACACGGGCCGTCCACATAGTATGTCACCTCGGCATCATGCAAGGGAACATCCGTGAGATCTTTTCTAGGTAGTGTCTTTTGCTCAATCTCCTGCAGGCAGCAGTGTGGTTTGCCATCTGCAGGGGTTGGGAGCAAGGTTGACGGATTCAAAGTTGTGCATCGTTCAATCGTCATATGAGGTTGGCTCAACAGTATAGTCATACAGGAAAGATGTCTAGCAAGAGAAAGATATGCTACTTTTTCTTGCAGTAAAATAATCGTGACTGCATGAGGCACTCTCAATGTGAGAGGGTGGAATAACTACTGAGGCTGAAGCTTGCACTACCATTGCAGCTGCGACTACTGCTTGTACACAGTGGGGCAGGGATCGCGCCACTGGGTCTAGCTGTGATGAATAGTAAGCTATGGGGCGTTTTGTCCCCATACTGTTGTGTTAACACTGATGTCATATAACCCTGCTTACAGTCTACAGTTTGGAAAAATCGTTTGATAGTTCGGTAATCCTAAAACTATACAGTATACAGTTGTATAGTCAGTGATGTATTGACAGCCTTTTCTAAGGCTCAAATAGATAGGATGTGTATATAGTCCGTTTTCTTGTTGAATGATTTTTCATTGTAAGTACTAGCATTTCATGATTTAGAAGGTTTAGGATTTGAAAGATAGCTTTAGAAATAAGTCTAGGAAGCTGGGCGACACGTTTTGTGTCTTCCGTTTACTGTTTCTATGGAGACTGAAACAGTGCATCTTATGCTTAACACAGCTTGTTAGCTGTGGAATATGTGCTAATCATTGAGCTATAGAATACATGGGTTTCAAGCGGCAACGTTTGTGTTAGTTTCACTGAGGTTGGAGATACCATTACTATATGTAGCGAGCACACTTATTTCAAAAGTAACTTTAATTTTAATTTTATTCGGTTCAGATGTTCTAAGTACATAACTAGACATCAACCAGGTTGGCGCTGTAGAGATGGACACAATATAACCTTTTAGGATTTTTTTATACATCGTCAGCTTAAGTTAGCAGATGTTTAGCTTTTAACGCTAACTAGGTTTATAGCGGTTATACGCTTTTAGTATTTACACTGCAATTCTGCTTTGTTTTAAATGTTTATAGTATTGTAAGTGAATGAGCTTTTTATATGTCTGTTTCTCATGAGGTGATTAGTGATGTTTTTCTTTGCTTTAAAATTTTTATTATTGCCGACTTAAGAGTAAGAAGCTAATTAAATCAGTGACTCATTATTGTTCTGTATTTTGTTTTTCGCGCCAAAAGGCTGTGTATAAAAGAAGTTTGATTTTTTCATGATATTTACACCTGAAGAAGCGTAGTTTATCTACGTGAAAGCACTTGTGTTTTTATGAAACAATAAAAGACGTTTTACTCATTTGGCTTTTCCATGTGGTGACTCCAGTTTGGATCTACTATCTACACTTGTTTTAAGTTTTCCTATACGGAGTCTTTGCTTTGTTGCTGCAGTTCGTTACACTTTTTTTCTCTCTGCTTTGGTGCTGCCAGCAATTTTGACTCATGGAACACACTGAAATCGAACTAGACTTCACTCCAGAGACGAGGACATCTGTTTCATCAGCTTGGGACATTCTCAAGCATTGCACCGAGAATCCTTTATTGACTCTGGAATTAACTAATCAAGTTAATGTTTCATCACAACCCTCTAACGGTGAGAGTGTTACTGAATTTAATAATCTTTCCAGACTGCTTCAAGATGACCTGCATCAGCTACAGAGGTATGCGTGGCAGAGATTGCACCTAGAGGCATGTATTCACTTTAAAATTATTCCTAGGGGCATGCATGTGTTTTGTATGCCTTCCTATGGTGATTCTCACCCTTTACTTCTCAGGAAATGGCAAGATTTAAATATACAGCTTGGGTTTAATTACATCAACTTGCTACTTGAATATTTTGCTCCAATTGAAGCTGATTTAAGGAAGAAGATAGAGGTACAACACAAAGCCATTCTAGATAGTTTTTCAACAGACTATTTTGTCAAGAGACTTGACAATATTTGGACCCAAGTTCAATCTTTTAGTGAACGTTTAAAATTGGTAAAACAGGGAAAAATCCTGAGAGATGCCAATGACTTTGCTACAGGTCAAATTTTTCTTTGGCCTAGAAATGGGAACTCCCATCCACAAGGAGCATCTAGAGTGAACATTTCAGATAATAATATTGGTTTAGAACCTTCTATTAATGTGACTATGAACACTGTTTCTTCAGATGTTTTACCATCAGCACCTATAACCAGTATTTTTAAGAACAATGTAGTGTTACCCAGTAAACAATCTTCTCACTCCCTAGCAGACCAGAAAGATATGAACTGTTCTAGTGACACACCTCCGCCTAATCAACAAGCAGCCTCAGCTTTTCTTTTAGCAGGAGCGAAACCTAAGGATTCAGCACCTGCAATGAATACTTTTTTACCGTTTCCAGTAAAGCAACAATTGGGATGGAGAGGTCGCTCTCACAGCAGAGGACCAAGAAAAAGAAAAAGATCCGGAGGAAGATATACTGTAACAAGGAAACAGAGGAACTGAACTCTCTAGTGTATAACGCTTCTGTGCATATTCTATCTGACTCAGACATTTCCCTTTTAGAGAAAGGTCTTAATTTTGTACCTTCTCAAACCAGTTCCCTTAGTGAGGTGCTGGTGGATCTAAGATTGTTCTGTCGTAATGTTTCTCTTAAAATCTTGTTTAAGAACAATAGTGCGTTTAAAACAAATGATATTAAGAATTTTTTTAGAGCCAAAAGCAGCTTTATACCATGCATGCCACATAATGTTGAGAGCTTTCTGAAAATATGTGAGACTGATTTTTATGATTGGTTTGCTAAACATAAGAAGAGATGCTGCTTTTTCAACATGACCAAAGCAGAACAAGATTCTTTATTGGCGTTAAAGAGAAACACTGACATTATTGTTAAACCAGCAGACAAGGGGGGAGCTGTAGTCATAATGAACTCCCTAGATTATGGTCTCACTAAGATTAATCTTTAGTCAGAAGATACTGTATATGAGAAGATTACTACAACATAGCAGAAAATTATTAAAACCGTACAAGCTGATCTTTATGACCTTTTGATGGGGGGACAGATTAGTTGTGAGTTGTATGAATATTTTTTCATTGAATTCCCCACTACCCCCCTGATTAAAGGCCTACCAAAGATACACAAAGGCCTTAGACCCATACCTATGAGACCCATAGTCTCCAGTGACAATTGGGTAACGTGCACCATCTCCTCTTTTGTAGAGAGTGTTCTTAGATCTTTAGTGGACCGCGTTCCACATATCCTCAGAGATTCATACCAACTTGTAGATTCCTTAAAAGATCTTGAGCTTAGTAGAAAGGAGACACCATTGTTATTAGTGACAATGGATGTCAAAAATCTTTTTACCTGCATTCCGAATGACCAGGGGCTTCGAGCCATTGATGAGGTATTGGTTACTTTATCTGAATACAGTAACAATAGGAAAATCTTAATTAACTGTCTCCTTGATCTAATACTTAATAACAATGTTTTCCTATACCAAAACCAACTTTATTTGCAAAAATGGGGGGTTGCCATGGGCACCCCATGTGCGAATAGTTATGCCAATCTTGTGGTATACAATTGGGAACAGGAACATTTGTTTAAACATCCGGATTTTAGAAAGATCAGGATCTACAAGAGGTTTGTGGATGATGTTCTTTTTGTGTGGGAGGGTACTGAGACTGAATGTATCAAATTTGTTAATGAACTTGAAGTTACCTCCTCTTTTTTGAGATTTACTGTTGAAACATCTTATAACTTGATACATTTTCTTGATTTGCAACTACAATTTAAAGGTGATAGGATTGTTACATTGCTACATAGGAAATCAACTTGGAGGAATACGCTGCTACATTTCAGCAGCATGCACCCAAGGCATACGTTTAAAGGGATAATATCCAGTCAATTACACAGAATTTTTAAAATATGTGAACATAGTGACACTTTGGATAGGGAACTTAACACATTAGAGACTTTGTTTAGAGCAAGGGGATATCCCTCTAGGATGTGTACAGATTGTAAACGTGAAGTTTTTAATAAGTTATCAAACTCTGGTGATACTGTTGCAGTCAGGAACAGCACTGTTTTTAAGAAACACTTTATATCTAAAGACAGCTTCACTGATAAATTGAGCTACGTTACCAAGTTCACTAGTGATAGTTTTAACTTAAATAAGATTATTACTAGAAATTGGAATGTTTTGGTCACAAACCCCTTCACTAAAACCATAGTGGGTGAATTCCCTAGGTTCAGTTATAGAACTTCTCAGAGTTTAAGAGAAATTCTCTGCTTAGAACGAACTACACTACATAGCAAAGTAGACTGTGATAAGCTTGGCACCTTTCCTTGCGGTGGCTGTTCTATGTGTCCTTATATATCTAAACATATCAGTTTTATACATCCAGAAGGCATATTTACCTTCATTCCCAGATTCTTCAGTGATTGTAACAGCAGCAATTTGATATATTTGGCTACATGTGATCACGGTGACGTATTTTACGTAGGATTAACAAAAAGACGGCTCCGTGATAGGGTTTACAACCATTGTTATGACATCAGAAAAGGGAAAGAAAGTAATGCCTTAGCCAAACACATTATTGAATATAACACCCATAAATTTGGCTTTAAAGTGCTAGAGAAGGAGATAATAACAATCAGTTAGCCATCAGGGAGTTGAAATGGATCCTGACCTTGAAAGCACATATATTTCCTGGGATCAATCAATCTGTATCAGTTAAGCCTGTTTTGAACAACAGGAAGAAATATTAAAATAGAGGTGTATTTTATTAACTTCAATTGCTTGTAGATAAATTCATCAATACATTTGATCATAATTAACAAAGAAATATTCAGATCACTATATATTTATACTCATATAAAATTTAGCGTGTTTATTTATTATTTTTTTAATTTTGTATTTTTTATAAAAGTTATTGTCATAATTTTTTACGTCTATACATATTATATTTTTTCATAAGTTAGATATAAATATTTATACACATAGTATTTATATGATAATTAGAAAGAACCATATTAATTATATCAGTTAGTTCAGTTACTATATAAAAACATTTCGATTATACAGATAGTCACTAGAATATCTTCCTTCTTTATGCAAGTGAATTGTAGCATTCTATGATTTCCACAGATTTTTGGAGTGAGAGTTCCCTGAAGTCAATGTTTGACTATTTAGGAAATGCAAATAGTTTATGTATTGTAACTGTATATGATTTTGTTATAGTTACTGCCCTACTACTCTTTTTGGGTTGTGATGGGATATTGTTAACTAACTAATTTCATATTATTACAGTGTGGAAGAGATGGGTGATTAAATGTACTACACTGAGTAAGACGTTTTATATAGCAGAGTTGGACAATGTTTGTCTGAGAATCTAAGTCAGCATACATTTGTCACATGGCTTATGTTTAGTTACTGTCTCCCTCATGTTCCAGCGCATAGACCGTACATAGTAATGGTTTTGTGCTGCAGTACTGGTCATGGAACACTTAGATGTTTCATGATTTATAAGGGAAATTACAAGCATATTTGATTTTAGGAAAGTTCTTTTGGAATTTGGGTTATGCTTTTCCCTTCTATTGTTTGCCGTATATATGGGCCCTAATATATTGCACTTTTTTACCTTTATCGCAGCCTATTAGCTGCTGATTGCACTTTAAAGTTTTGAAATGCGGTATTGCACAACGATTAAATCTAATATACTATTAAAGGTAATAGATGAGTAAACAGATGCATTCTTTTGTGCGTCAAGCATTTTGCGATCGGAATAATCACACCACTACTATGAACTCGTTCTAATGAATGTCAGTTGTATAGTCAGTGATGTATTGACAGCCTTTTCTAAGGCTCAAATAGGATGTGTATATAGTCTGCTTTCTTGTTGAATGAATTTTCATTGTAAGTACTAGCATTTCATGATTTAGAAGGTTTAGGATTTGAAAGATAGCTTTAGAAATAAGTCTAGGAAGCTGGGCGACACGTTTTGTGTCTTCCGTTTACTGTTTCTATGGAGACTGAAACAGTGCATCTTATGCTTAACACAGCTTGTTAGCTGTGGAATATGTGCTAATCATTGAGCTATAGAATATATGGGTTTCAAGCGGCAACGTTTGTGTTAGTTTCACTGTTTAGACAATTTTGAGGTTGGAGATACCAATTACTATATGTAGCGAGCACACTTATTTCAAAAGTAACTTTAATTTTATTCGGTTCAGATGTTCTAAGTACATAACTAGACATCAACCAGGTTGGCGCTGTAGAGATGGACACAATATAACCTTTTAGGATTTTTTTATACATCGTCAGCTTAAGTTAGCAGATGTTTAGCTTTTAACGCTAACTAGGTTTATAGCGGTTATACGCTTTTAGTATTTACACTGCAATTCTGCTTTGTTTTAAATGTTTATAGTATTGTAAGTGAATGAGCTTTTTATATGTCTGTTTCTCATGAGGTGATTAGTGATGTTTTTCTTTGCTTTAAAATTTTGATTATTGCCGACTTAAGAGTAAGAGAAGCTAATTAAATCAGTGACTCATTATTGTTCTGTATTTTGTTTTTTGCGCCAAAAGGCTGTGTATAAAAGAAGTTTGATTTTTTCATGATATTTACACCTGAAGAAGCGTAGTTTATCTACGTGAAAGCGCTTGTGTTTTTATGGAACAATAAAAGACGTTTTACTCATTTGGCTTTTCCATGTGGTGACTCCAGTTTGGATCTACTATCTACACTTGTTTTACGTTTTCCTATACGGAGTCTTTGCTTTGTTGCTGCAGTTCGTTACACTTTTTTTAATCCTAAAACTAATGAGGATGCTATCAGTTGTTTCAATTTGCAGAAAGTTGATTCTGCTTCTGGTGTCCACTGTAATAAATTTTGTGCTGCCATAGGCTTTTTGAATATCAAGTTGGTCAGTGGAGCAGATTCCAAGGCATAGTTTGGAATCCAACTCCGACAAAAATTAGTAGTACCTAGGAAAGACATCATTTCCTTCTTGGTAGTTGGTTTAGGTGCTTGTAATATTGCTGTTTTTCTGTCTTCATCTAATATTCTGCCCTCTTTGGATATTACATATCCCAGGTATTTGACCTGGTTTTTCCAAAGTTGCCGTTTGTTTTTGTTTACCTTGTGTCCTTGAGTAGCTAAAAATTGTAGTAATGCTATGGTATCTTCTCTGCATTCTTGCTGGGTGGGGGCTGCCAGCAGAATGTCGTCTACATAAAGTAAAATCTGGCTGCCTTTCGGTGGGATAAATCCTGCCAGGTTACTTGCCATTTCCTGTGCGAATATTGTTGGACTCTCACAATATCCCTGTGGTAGTCTCGTATATATATACCTTTTTCCCTGAAATGTAAATGCAAACCAATGTTGACTGTTAGGGTGTATCAGTATTGAGAAAAACGCATTGCTGATATCTACCACAGAAAAATACTTTTGTTGAGGTTTCAAATCATTTAATAAGGTATGTGGATCTGGCACCGTAGGTGCCCTGGGTATAACTGCGTCATTTACAGCTTGTAAATCTTGGACCATACGCCATTCTCAGTTTGCTTTCCTAACAGGAAATAAGGGTGTATTACATGGTGAATCAGGAGATTCTATCAATACTCCTTCCTTAAGTAAGGCTGCTGTTATAGGTTTGATTCCTATTTCTGCATCCTTTCTCAAGGGATACTGTCTCTTTTGAGGTCTAAATGCTGACTTTGGCATGATAGTGACTAGTCCTGCTGTACGAATAAGTCCTACATCTGATTTTCCTGTTGACCAGAGAGTCTCTGGCATGTCTCATAAAGCTTTTTCCTCTTCTTCTAGTAAGAGTGCTGCTCGGCTGTCCTCCCTTGCCTCCAAGTGTACAGCTGGGTGTGTCTGTGTTATCCAATTCAACTTCTGCTTTTGTACTCCCTGTTCGGAAAGTTCTAACTCTGTCTGCTTTTCGCACCTTGTGACTTTTTATCCTAGGATTGCCCACTTCACATTTTTATCTTTAGTCAAACTCACATGTGGTAATCTATTAGATTTGTAAAGAGCTAGGAATTCCTGGGGCAATGAACAGCTTACTACACTTTTTCCTTCTGTGTCCCAGTACAGATTTCGTAATACTAATCTGTTAGCATGGTTTCTAAACAGATGTCCTTCAAGGATGCATCTGCAGTCCTAACATATGGGTTGTCCTGCCTCAGGCAGCCCTTCGGTCGGCCGGATTCCAAAGTCTGGGTCTGGCCTCGGCTGATGTCGCACTTCACCCGACGTCATAGCTGCTGTTTATTGGGTATAAAGGCATCAGCCGACGCTATTTTCCTCAGTCTTTCTTGCCGCGCGGTGCCCGAAGCAGAAGCTGTTCGCAAGTGCCGGTCGGTCAGATCCAGAGATTTCTACTACCGAAGACTTCTAAAAAGCTAAGTACCCCGTTGGGGACTCTTTCTTGCCTCAGCCGATGTCAGACAAAGTAAATAATTGTTTAACTTGTGGGAAACAAATACCTCATAAGGATTTCCACTCTTCTGCCTTCCTTGCTTAGGCCCAGACCACGACGTATCAGCTTGTCTAGCCTGTGCTTCCTTCAACCGACGGACACTTAGACGTCGGTCGGAGTTTGCAGAGGAGTTTTTTGGTCCCGCTTTTGCATACAAAATGCCGTCGGAGACTCCGACTACTCAATTAGCTAAAAAGCGCAAGGAAAAGGACCGACACTCGTGGCCCGCGGTTTCGGCTGAAACCACGGTTAGGCCAACCGTGAGTGTCTCAGTTTCGGCTGAAACAGAGCCCCCGGTTCTTCCTTCGGCCGAAAGCATGCCTCTGATAGCCGAGGCCTCACAGAGCATGGCTGAATCTGCTACTGAATTTACTGCTACAGAAGCAGCACCCAGGATTTGTCAGACACTATTCCTTTAGACATATCTACCCCTGCACGTGGGGCTGCTAGACCCCCTGCTTCTATGTCTATCAAGGCTTTTGCCAGGGCTAAAGCAGCTAAATCTTCTAAGGCCTTACCTGCTAAAACTCCTTCACATAGGCCTACCTCTAGTTCCCAAATGCTCAGCCTGGCTGAGGATCTCATTTCTTTGATCAGGGGATCCCAACCTCACCCAGACAGGGCCTCTCAGCCCCCTCCAGACAAGAGGCCTAGGACTGAACCCCGGAACCTGTCTCTACAGATTATTCCTCGGATGACTCAGACATTTCAGACCCTCACGAAGGCCCATATTCTCCTTATGAGGATTCTGATGCAGAAGACTCCATTCCTTCTGCTTCTCCTCCTGAAGAATTTTCCTTTGGGGAAACCTTGCATGCTATGAGGGAACACTTCCAATGGCAGGGCCAGGATTTTTCAGATTCAAGGAAAAGGCTAAGGACCTTTTACACTTACCACAGCATAGGCCTTTAGCCATTCCGCCAGTACTAACAGTTGTTGATGATGCATATAATGATGCCTGTACTGCCCTGATTCTCTTCCTCCGGCCCCTGCCAAGCCAGACAGATATTACAGGGTCCCGGACACACATTACCATTTGTATAAGGCTCCTGTTGCAGACCCTGAAACCATTTCACAGGGCCCTAAAGGTGGCAGCTGCCTCTGCCAAAACCCTCTTCCCTCTGAAAGGGAATCTAGAGCATTAGAGAGATGGGATAAAAGGTTTATACTTCTGCTACTCTTTCGCCCAGGGCCTTGAACTGTCAATTTCACATGATTCAGTACCAGGAATTTTTGTTAGACCAGATAAACAAAAAACTGTCTTCTCCTGAACCTTTAGATCGCAAGTCCCTTCAGGATTTGGTACATAACTCTCAGCAGGTCAGTATCCATTTCTTAAAATGTGGCTATGATGCACTGGAGGCTTCCTTTAGATCAGCTATGACTGGAACAGTGATTCGAAGGCATGCCTGGTTAAAAGAACAATCCTTACCAGACCATGTTAAGTCAAAACTCCTAGATGCTCCCATGGAGAAACAGTTTGTTTGGCTCCCCTGCACAGGAGGTTCTAAAGAAGGTGGAAGAAAAAGCAAAATCTGTCCAAACAGTCAAGGATTTCTTACAGGTCCAACCTCCGAGGTTTAGCAGAAATTGGCCTTCGAAGAATTGGTCCTTTCCAGACAACTCCAGAGCGCAGAGAGGCAGAAATAGACGCCCCAGAGGCAGAGGTCAATCTAGGGGTGCCTACAGGGGACGTCAGTGGCAACCTACCAACCAGAGAAATACTGCCACAGATTCAACTACAACCACTTCCACAGGGCAGACACAATGACTTGGCTCTAGTTCCGCCTACCAGGGAACAACTGGAAGCACCCTTGGTCGGAAAGCTAGCCTTATTTTCCGACAACTGGCATTACATTACAGGAGACAAATGGACTTTACAAACAATAGACAAGGGCTACAGGTTTCACTTCCACACTCTACCAAAAAGAGAGGAATGCCAAACCTACCACCAAGCCAAAAACAGACGCTCTAAGACAAGTCAACAACTTACTAAGGATGAGAGCTATAGAAGAGGTACCACCTATGGAACAAGGCCAAGGATTTTACTCCAGGCTTTTCCTTGTACCAAGAAAAGAAAATCAATGGAGACCTATTCTAGACTTGTCCGCACTGAACACATACCTCATTGTTCCAAAATTCAAAATGCTGACCCTCCAGCAGCTTCTTCCCATGCTGGGCAAGGAGTCTTGGCTGGTGACTCTAGATCTCAAGGAGGCATACCTGCACGTCCCTGTACGACCAGATTGCAGAAGACACCTCAGATTTCTTGCAGGATCAGAGCATTATCAATTCTCAGCATTGCCTTTTGGCTTATCTACTGCGCCCAGAGTGTTCACGAAATGCCTGGCATCAGTAATTGCTCATTGCAGGCTTCAGGGAATTCAAATTTACCCATACCTGGACGACTGCCTAATACAAGCGGGCAACAAGGCAAAATTAACAAAAGATTTGGAAAATGTCATACAACTGTTGCAAGCCTTGGGATACACAGTCAACATGCAAAAGTCAAGACTAGTACCATCCCAAAGGATAACATTCTTGGGTGCAGAACTGGATACATCAACTCAGATGGCTTTTCTCACAGAAGAAAAACAAAAGCAACTACCAGCCTACTTCATGACATTAACAACACAAACTCGGCTTACTGCAAGGAAAGTCCTGCAAGCCCTGGGCTACATGGCATCATGCATAATATTGGTTCCACATGCCAGGCTGCATATGAGAAATCTACAATGGTACCTAAGGAATGTATGGTCTCAACACAAGCACAGTCTAGAAGCCCAGATTTCAATAATTCCATGCCTGAAGCAAGAATTCCTGTGGTGGGCTCAGGCCTGTCATTGGAACAGAGGCTTGCCCTTCCACAAACCTCATCCAAGCCAGACCATCACCACGGACGCCTCAGACCTAGGATGGGGGGCACACATGGTGGACAAGTGTATTTAAGGCCTATGGACCCAAGACCAGCTGAATCTACACATAAATCTAAAGGAGATGCTGGCAGTGAAACATGCGATCAGGCATTCAGACCACTCCTTCAACAGGGTCATCTGCTGATAAGGACCGACAATACCATAGTCATGTGGTACATCAACAAACAGGGAGGTACACATTCATATCCTCTATGCCGGATGGCAATGGACCTGTGGAATGTGGCCCTGAATCTCAACATTCAACTTCAGGCCAGATTTGTACCAGGAAAAGAAAATTCTCTAGCAGACACCTTAAGCAGAACTACCACGGATGCTCATGAATGGATGGTGCATCCAGATATCTTCAAAGCCATAACAAAGAAATGGGGACTACCAGAGATAGACCTGTTCGCCTCCCCACACAACCACCAATTGAAGAAATTCTGCGCAAGAGCATACCACCCACTTGCTTGGAGGGTGGACTCCCTTTCCTTCAGCTGGAAAAACCTTACAGCATATGCATTTCCACCTCTTCCCTTGATGTACAAAGTTCTACTGAAGATCAGAGAGGATCAGCCAAGGGTAATCCTGATAGCTCCAGACTGGCCGAGGCAACATTGGTACCCGCTACTGAGAAGCATGTCTCGGGCACACGCATGGCCTCTACCTCTATGTCCCTTACTTCTAACACAGGACAACTACAAGATCCTACATCCAAACTTGAAAACACTGCAGCTAGCTGCTTGGAATATTGCATAAAACAAAATAACCCAGGTTTATCCCAGAGGGTTAAGGACATTATCCTGGAGGCACGCAGACCTTCCACAAGGAAGACTTATTCAGCCAAGTGGAAAAGATACCTCATTTAGAGTGCAGCAAAGGGAGAAAATGTCTCATTGGCAAACATAGCACACATCCTGGAATATTTAGCAGAACTGTTCCACAATGGCCTGTCTTACTCCTCCATTAAGATTCATGCATCAGCAATTTCAGCAGAATACAACATGGATCCTCCTGTCTTCTCTCATCCTCTACTCAGGCAGTTCTTGAGAGGAATCAAAAATGTAAAACCTCCAAGGAAACCACCTTTACCTACATGGGATCTCAACTTTGTGCTGGAAAAGTTAACACTTCCCCTTTTGAACCAGCAGCAACAGCAGAATTACAGTTCTTGTCTTGGAAAACTGCTTTCCTGCTAGCAATCACTTCAGCAAGAAGGGTATCTGAGTTACAGGCATTAATGGCAGTACAACCCTTCCTTATCTTCCATCAGGACAGAGTCGCTCTGAGAACTAACCCTACCTTTATGCCAAAAGTGGTCTCCAGAGTATCATTGAACCAAGCGATTAATTTACCTACATTCTTCCCCAACCCACAGAACAGGGGGGGAAAGACTGCTACATACCTTGGATGTGCACAGACAATTACGCTACTATCTGGACAGAACTAAGACCAGCAGAAAAACTGACCAGCTTCTGGTAGCATATGCAACAGGAATGCAAGGAAAAGCAATTTCAAAACAGACAATCTCAAAATGGATAGGAAATTGCATTCGATTTTGCTACTCTTTTCATGGAAAGACAACTCCTGAAAATATCAGACCTCATTCCACAAGAGCTACAGCCACCACTACAGCTTTCCTACGAGGAGTGGCTACCAAAGACATTTTAGAAGCTGCTACTTGGAGCTCCATGTATACATTTGCCAAGCATTATAATCTTCCCTTATACTCTAGATCCCGAGCAGGTTTTGCAACTGCTGTTTTGCAAGGGATCTTAACTACACCATCTTTATCTTAGTGCCTCCTCCCCCAGTTTGGCTATGGTATTCTACCCATATGTTAGGACTGCAGATGCATCCTTGAAGGACATAGTACAGTTTTGTACCTACCATAAATGTAGATGTCCGATAGGTATGCATCTGCAGTCAGGATTACCCACCCTCCTTCCCCTCTGTGGTATTCCTAGGGTATTTACCCCTCTTTTAGCTAGCTGGGGGAATCTATTATGGTGTATTTGTTTGTATATATGTATATATATATTTTTTTATATTGTTTGCGCTCTACTATTTGGAATTATTTGCATTTTTCCAAATTTAGCCTTCCTAGAGGGCACCTGGCATCTAGGGCAAGAAACACTGAGGAAAATGGCGTCGGATGATGCCTTTATACCCAATAAACAGCAGCTATGACGTCGGGTGAAGTGCGACATCAGCCGAGGCCAGACCCAGACTTTGGAATCCGGCCGACCGAAGGGCTGCCTGAGGCAGGACAACCCATATGTTAGGACTGCAGATGCATACCTATCGGACATCTACATTTATGGTAGGTACAAAACTGTACTTTCTTGCTCATATTCTTTATCAGGTCCTGGTTTGCTACAGTAGTATAGAGTGCAATGCAACAAATGCTGTTTATCAGTGTCAAGGGAGGGGGATTTACTGATGGCTACGTTCATCAGTTCTTCGGTTACTGCCCCTGGACCAGTCGTAACCAAGTCCTGGCTGTACCAATAAAATGTTTCACCCTCCCGTCGCACTACAAAAGTATCCATTTGTCGCTGTGCTTCCATACCCTACATAGTTGGAACTACTGCTATGCCAAATTATCTGCATTAGGTCTCTGCCCAAAAGATTTACTGGGCATTTTGCAGAAACAACAATTTTGTTTTTCTGGGTCATCCCTGAAACAGGGTCAGTTATTGCTATGTTGTGGGAGAGTGGCTCCCGATACAGCTGTCCATTAGCTGCTTTCACTAATATGTAATCAAGTGATTCTGAATTTTCTGGTAGTTTGGAAGGATGTATCAGGGTCCGTGAAGCCCCCTGAGTCACAGAGGAATTTAACTTCCCTCCCCTCTACCAGAAGTGTAACTTCCGGTTTTGTGTCTGCTAAGTAGAGCTCTAGGCTCAATAATGCCAAGTCTAAAATTTCATTTTCTTCATTATCTGTGATTTCATGCACATCCTCTATTTCTTCCATCACATCCTCTACCCCTTCTATCACATTTGCACTTGTCTTTTCTTGATTATTCCTCTTCAGTGATTATTCCTCTTCAGTGATTCCTTGTCTTCTGTGGTTACCTTTTTATTTTGCCTGCAATCCCTTGCTAAATGTCCCTTTTTCCCCGCATTTAAAAAATTCACCCCTTTTCTTTCTCTCTTCAAAATCCTCTGATCATTTATCAGATTGTTTGTTTCCCTGGGCATTTTTCTTACCCTTCTTCCCAGTTTGTACTACAAAGACTTCTGATCGGTCTTCTACTGCAAATACTTGAGTTTTCTTTTTCTTTTCGCTATTAAAATGCCTTTCGGCATGTCTTGCATATTCAAGTAATGTCTGTAATCTACTTGTACGATGATCTAACATGTGCTTTGTAATAAAGCTGCTAATGGGTGCAATACTGCCTTTCAAAAATGCATTCTTTAGCTGCTGCTCATATGGGGAATCATGTGTTTGGTCTTCAGGTACCTGCATTCCACAATGGTTTTTAAAACACTCTAATAATCTGGCATAATATCTATCAACAGTTTCACCTTCTTGTTGTATGCATTGATTAATGCAAGTCCAGTCAGCCCTAGGCTTCCATTTCTCAGAGATTCGGTCTGTCAGACCTTTCACTCTGTTATCCAGTTCTGCGTTACTATGTGGGAGTGGCCTATATTCTGCGTCACTGGGATTCCAGTTGCCACTGATCATGTGCCAATCTGGACCCACGATTTGTCTGACTACTTCCTCTCCATTCAAATGGTAACTTAACCTCATGCCCTGTAAGTCTTCTAAGAATTTTCTAAAATTAACTTTCGGATGGGGAATTCCCTCTGTGGCTTTCCGGATGTCTTCCGGTGTCCATGGTCTATATACTAGAAGAGTTGGGTCCTGTCCTGCCTGTGGATTTGGTACTTCTATGAGTGGACATATCTCTTCTTCACTCATAGCTTGTGAATTTTTATTTATTTCATGCAATTCAATATCCCCTCTTAAGTTGCGTGTTCGAGACCTAGTCTTGATAGGATCTCTGACAAACTGTTTGGGTTTTGCAGGAACAGCTGGATATAGCGGAGGTGGATCAGCTTGTCCACTCTCTTCATATTCTGGTAAGGGAAGCGGAGGGGGTGGAGAGGCTGTTGCTATTACCAAGTTATTGTCTTCTTTTTCTAAAAACATTGCTTTTAAATTTTTATTCTTTTGTTCCCTGCGGTTTGCTTCCTCAAGCCATCTGTGTGCCTGAGGAACTCCTAATTGACGTTGCTTTTTTAGCTGACCTTTTGCATCTGTTTTAAGTTGTTTGTCAAGTTTGATAAGTGAAGGTTTATCTAAATTACCATCAAATTTGTATTTATTAACCCACTTTGTATAGTATCTAACATTGTCGGCACACTGTAATTGCATATATTTCGTGTCTTCGGTTAAGGGCGGATCTCGGGAACTTTTTGTGCACTTATTTCCCATGTTGTCTTAGCTAAGTTAGAAATTGTTATGTAACCCTTTCTATCACGTGGTACCACAATTTACACTTCTTCACAGTTTATCTAGATTAACTGCCTACCTATTCTGTTTCCCTGATCTATGACAAGACCGCAATCTTCTTTGTCCCTGATCTGCACTTTACAGATCTCCCTGACAAAAACAAAATACTGTAACAAGTCCCTGATCTAAAACAGAAAAAAGGTAAATTCCTCCTTACCTGAGCCTCCGTGTTTGATCCCACCTAAACTGTTGACTCGTCTTCCAGTCGCAGATCGGAAACTGGCTAGCCTCTCTTGAATGACAATTCAGTCGGAGGTCTTTTCAAAGCAGAAGAACCGATGTGGCTTCTTCCCCATACGGTTTAATGCCACCGGGCCCATCTGACCTGAGCTAGAGCGAGAGATATTTCCGGTCCGAAGGACCAATCTGTCAAACAAAAAATATACTTAAAAAATTATCAATACACGGTCGGTTCAGGTTAAGGCACTTTAATCTTGCAACAAGGAGACAAAAACGTGCTAATACAGAGTTTGTCTAACTAGAATCAGGAAATACCAGCATTTTTATACATTTTCTAATAAGACGTTGCCTACCAAGCTGACGCAGATCACAAGTTTTAACATAATCATTACATAGCAGTTGTTTTCATACTTTTCTGCTTGTACTATCAATTTTTGTGAGAAACTTCCTAAGAAAAACAACGTGGCCTTGGCTACCACCGGTTAGATATATGCAATGTTACCATTCAAGGTACTACGGCTAATTTGAGCACAAAGCAAGTATAGATTGCAGTCCATTTCTTCAACAGTTCTTTGTCTTTATCTCTTCCTTCTGCAGCTGTGCATGTTCTCATACCACGAACAGAGCTAATTGTTCAAAATCATAACATAGAATATAGCATTGTCTCATTCATTACTTCCTGACCTAGCAGATAATCACCTGTTCTTCAAGTACATTTCCAAAAGGCATAAACATGAATTTTGCTGTGCTAGCAGTTACTAGGTCAGAGGGCATCTTGCAAGTTTCAGAAAGCACACTGCAGTTTCAAAAACTTCTCTTAGTCTTATATAAAACTAAGATGTATATAAAATAGAATGAAAAATGTGTCAACTGTTTTAGCTTCTAATTAGCATTAAGCACACACATTAATGCATATTTTTCTAACAGCCTGCCAGCAGGATAACCCAATTGTAATGACTGCAACAGTGAATATACTCGAACATCTACATTTATGGTAGGTACACAACTGTACTTTTTTTGATGGGCTTTGTTTGATAGTGTGTCTGACGAACCTTATCCCAGCTCTAAGCATTGCACTTCTAATGAGCATAAAATCCCCAATCAGGTTGCCCACGTAGTGTGTGTGTATTGCTTAGGTGCGGACCATCTGAAAGTAGTGTGTGTAGTCTGTGCTTCCTTTAATCCTCGGGCCCTAGCAGACTGACGTAACAAGTTGATACTGATTGGTCTCCTTCCATCGTCTGTTCCTGAGGCTCAGACATCTTCCTTGGCTTCAACAACTTCTGTGAAAGAAGCAAAAGAGAGATCTGCCCTGCCTTCCAGAGCGATCCTCTAAATGAAAGCCAGTCCAGGAATACTTCGGATCCTACCCCATTGAATTTACCAGCATTCTCGTATCCAGGGGAAGTTGCATCTTTGTCGCCTCCTCCACTATCAGATCCCCACTGGCTTGGGAACCAAGAGCTTCGAGCAAGTCTCCTGCCCACTCAGTCAAGTCCAAGCACTTCCAGCCCCCCCCACCCCCAGCTTCTTCCAGATCCTCTAGAAGCTGGTCTGAGGCAGACATGGGCAGGGTGATGAGGAACTTCCTCAAGACCCAGATCCAAATAGGGGTAGTCTCTGCTCCATCCCATATCTGATCTGTGAGCTTACCTAGGCCATACCATCAGGACTCCTTCTCTGATCCAGCCTTCGGTTTCAGAGTTGCAGGGCTCGTGACTCCCGTGTGTTGGGTTCAGTGCAGGGGAAGCTCTCTTCCTCGATGCCAATGTTACCCGTGATCAGCTGTGTTCCTGTTCTCTTGCAGCAGAGCGAATCTCTGAGCCAAGGTGTCAGTGCTGGGTCCGGGGGACTGGGATTGGCTCCATCTGTATAGGAGCCATCTCTTCCCTTAGGCACCTCAGCCCCTGACAGTTCAGGTTGGATCCCTTCTGGAGGCCACGGATATGGCAAGAGTTGTAGCTGTTTTCTCCATGTGTTAGGGCATTCTGCGATCCTTTTTGTGTGAAGGAAATTCTAAGACCTTGCATAGATGTCTTATTTATTTTGGTCTATAAGAGTCTGAGGTAATTTGCCATGCTTTCTTACTGTAAGGAGGTAAAGAGATGTGAAACTGTGTGAGGTAATGAAAGTAGGTTCATTTTACAAGCTCCTATTCAGGAGTCTGGGCCAGTTAGGGTAAGGACTACAATAGTCCACTACCATTATGGAAGGTTTAAATGCACATTCTGGGATGTTTGCTAAAAGATGCGTAATATTTCTTTCTTCTATCCTCTGTAGGTAAAGAGATCTCCCAGCAAAACTATTGGTGCTGATGATGATGTCCTTGAGGATTACAATTACAACAACCCTAATGACACTACAAACTTCTGCCCAGCTCTACAGGTTTGTGTCCTTTCATTTAGGATGCTTTTTATCCTGGCATTTGTGTAACAAGTTGCATGGGAAGTGGAAGGTTTAGGGCATCTTTACATTTGTAATGTAGACATTTTGTCAGTAGTAGCTTATTTAAAGACTTATCCAAGTTTGTGTGTGCTGGGGGTGGTAGATCCTCACTTTATCCACATTTCTAATTTAACTTTTTCTGAGATTGGAAAAGCATGGGAAGAAGCTAGAAATCTCCCCAAAGTGTAATGTTTGATGCTCTCCTATTTAAGTAGGCTTAACCAATGCAGGTTGTTCTTTAATAATTTTCTAGTTTTTTTCACTTTACTTTTTTATTGTGGGGATAGTTTGGTTAGCTTTACCTGTGCCCATTGTAAAGATTTAGAATATATTCACTACTGGCTGAATGCAGGCCTTTTCAAATATTAG
Source organism: Protopterus annectens (assembly GCF_019279795.1). Classification (NCBI taxonomy): domain Eukaryota; kingdom Metazoa; phylum Chordata; order Ceratodontiformes; family Protopteridae; genus Protopterus; species Protopterus annectens. Next base: position 1,278,190,609 of record NC_056743.1, read on the forward strand.
AAAAAAATGTGGCCTTTAAGAATGTTCCCAAGGTAGGGAAAGTGTATATTGTCCACAGTCTGAAGTTGGTGTGGTTGTATAGGGGAGTTTTTCTGCAACCATGCATTGCCTTGTGTTTAGTGGTGTAGGAGTGGCAGGAACCGTGTGGTTTAAGCTGCATTGCAATATTTCCTAAAAAATACTTGGGGAAGCTGCAGGGTATCAGTATTACTTAGAACATACGTTTTATATCCTGGGTGCAGAGAAGTAAGTTGATGTGGAAGACTAATGTCAGTATGGACATGTTTTGATGATGTTAACATGGCAGATCACAAAAGGCTGTACCCTTGTGCCTGCAGTTATTCCTGCAATTCTAGCCTTTGTATATGAATGAATGGACAGGAGGTGTATTAGGTAGGCATGATTGAGGCTTGGTTAAGGTGTTTACCTCACAGACCTAATGTATGTTGTTTTCTCACCTTTGATCACTGTCTGGTTATTGGCTAGGCTCTTAATAGTTTACACACTGGTTGCCTAGCATTTACCTATGAACCTATAAAAATGTCAAGACTGAAGCAGTTTGTAGAATTAAATGTTGCAGTAGTTTATTGATGCTTTGCTGTAAAGAGCTGTTAAGTAGTGGAGGGGCTAATGTTTCTAAGGAAATGCTGCACTTTCTCTTCACAGATGTATTTTAGTAGCTCTTAAATGCAGAGCTCATAGTTTCATAGATGTATACTGAACTAGTGGCCACTGAGGCCTTTAGGCCTATCCAAGCATGACAATTATATATCACCCATGTTTGTGCCTGTGAGGTTATTTTAAGTGATGTATGTAAGCTAGGGTGAGACTTCTAGGCTGCCTGTGTCCGTTAAATGCATAGGTGCTGGACCTGGGATGTATTTTCGTTTTGCCATCCAATAGGCCAGTTTTCTCTTGGATAGTGTTAGGGAAGAGCTCTGCTTCAAATGAATGGGAAGCCTGTTCCAGAGAAGGAGAATCGTGAGACACTACTCCCCCCATGTGCCCACATGTACTATTTATGTTACAAGCAAAGGTTTTAAATCCCTAGATAAAGTAATTCTGATTATTTGTTTTGCAGTTATGCTGAGAGTATATTAGAGTGGGACCCAAGGATGCCTTTTATGCCGAGCATAGATTTCTTCTTTGGCAGTTTGTAGGAAATGAGATACAGTGGCAGGGCTTTTTGGGCAATCTGCCTTAGGACACGCTGTTTACATCCTGTTTTCTTTTTGTGAGGAACCTCTTTGATACCAGTTTTTTCATGTGCCTAGTCAAATATCGACGGGGTCATTGTACTCAATAATGGGGGGGGAGGTGACTACAGTGGTACAATGACTTTGATGTAGATGCCATGCCTTGCTTATGATCTGAGCAACATAGATACCATAGACACAATGTTGGTCAAAAGCTAGGTTATTGTCTCCATACATCCTCAATCCCCTGACTACCAGCTCTACTTTTAGGGATGTGTTATCAATGAGGTAATTTCATAGGGTGGCTAATTTCCCAAAAGGTACTATAATGCATCTCTGGGTACAGCGCTTTAAGTTGTGGCTTTAGCACCAGTAATTTATCTGTTAGGCCTTCCTTTAAGATTTTAGTGCCTATGGAGGAGGTATTTGACTGCTCCTAATTTGCAGTCCACAGGCTTTATCAGCCAAAGTCCGTTGACATTGGCCTTTACTTTGGAGAGGTAGAAGCCAAAAAGGAAGCGGACCCACTACAGAGCCTTGAGTGACTCTGCCACTGACTGGCTTCTTTGTGGAAATGATGTCCCCTAACCTAACTTCCTGGCTGCTTTCTAAGAGCCAGCTGGCTAGCCACTGCATAACATTGGGCAGCAGGGGGGGTGAATAAAATTGGATTTTGAATCCTAAATTCTGAATTTGTTGAGTAGTAGACTTGCTAGAGCTTTCAGCTCCATGTAGGTGGCTGTATATACAAATCGGTTCTACACGCTGCTCTGCTGGCTTTAAGTTTTATACATAGTTAAAAATATCCTCTTGTGCAAAGGGCAACAACAAAGCTATTTTTACCTCAAATTTGACTATAGTAGATTTAATTTGCAGTCTGTTTAGATTGGAAAGTGTCTGTTTTTATCATGCTGGGCATAGAACTTCCTAATCTTGGCTGTGACTTTCATTTTGATGTAAAAAGTAATTGTCCATGGTTTGCCCCATGCCCTGTCTTAGTGTGAAGCCTTAATTATAATCCAGATGACTTAGAATCAGCTTGTGACCTCAGCACTGGAGTTGGCAACCAGGAAGGTTAGGAATAACTAGCTGCTGCTGGCTTGCCCTTTAAGGAGAAGGTGGTCTGGTCCACTGCATTACTGGATTATAGTGAATATTAAAAAAAAAAGCCACACTGTACACACCATCATCATCATCATCTTTCGGCTTTTCCCATTAGGGGTCGCCACAGCAGATCATCTCTTTCCATTTCTTCCTATCCTCTCCATCTTGCTCTGTCACACCAACCACCTGCATGTCCTCTCTCACCACGTCCATAAACCTTATCTTAGGCCTTCCTCTTTTCTTCTTACCTGGCAGCTCCATCCTTAGCATCTTTTTCCCAATATACCCATCATCCCTCCTCAGCACATGTCCAAACCAATGCAATCTCGTCTCTCTTGCTTTGTCTCCAAACTGTCCAACATGAGCTGACCCTCTAATATACTGATTCCTAATCCTGTCCATCCTAGTCACACCGAGTGCAAATCTTAAAATCTTTAACTCTGCCACATCCCGCTCTGACTCCTGCCTTTTTGTCAATGCCACTGTCTCCAACCCATATAACATAGCTGGTCTCACTACTGTCTTGCAGACCTTCCCTTTCACTCTTACTGGTACCCGTCTGTCACAAGTGACTCCTGACACTCTTCTCCACCCATTCCACCCTGCCTGTACTCTCTTCTTCACCTCTCTTCCGCATTCACCATTACTCTGAACTGTTGATCCCAAGTACTTAACCTCATCCACCTTTACCAACTCTACTCCCTGCATCCTCACCATTCCTCTACCCTCCCTCTCATTTACACACACACACATTCTGTCTTAGCCCTGCTGACTTTCATTCCTCTGCTCTCTAGAGCATATCTCCACCTCTCCAGAGTCTCCTCAACCTGATTCCTACTCACTACAGATCACAATATCATCTGCAAACATCATAGTCCACGGGGCCTCCTGTCTGATCTCATCTGTCAACCTGTCCATCACCACTGCAAATAAGAAAGGACTCTGAGCTGGTCCTTGATGTACTCCCACCTCCACCTTAAACGGATCTGTCACTCCCACTGCAGTCCTTACCACTATCACACTACCCTCGTACATATTCTGTACAACTCTTACATACTTCTCTGCCACTCCCGACTTCCTCATACAGTACCACAACTCTTCTCTAGGCACCCTGCCATATGCTTTCTCCAAGTCTACAAAGACACAATGCAACTTCTGACCTTCTCTGTATTTCTCCAATAACACTCTCAGAGCAAACATCACATCTGTAGTGCTCTTTCCTGGCATGAAACCATACTGCTGATCACTAATCATCACCTCCCTTCTTGACCTAGCTTCTACTACTCTCTCCCATAACTTCAAGCTGTGACGGACCAATTTTATCCCTCTGTAGTTACTGCAGCTCTGCACATCACCGTTATTCTTAAAGATAGGTACCAAAACTCTTTTTCTCCACTCCTCAGGCATTCTCTGACTTTCCAAAATTTCATTAAACAATCTAGTTAAAAATTCCACTGCCATTTCTCCTAAGCAACCTCCATGCTTCCATTGGGATGTCATCTGGGCCAACAGCCTTTCCATTCTTCATCCTCTTCATAGCTGTCCTTACTTCCTCCTTGCTAATCTGTTTCACTTCCTGATTCACTATCCCCACATCATCCAACCTTCTCTCTCTCTCATTCATCATCCTCTCAAAATACTCTTTCCATCTACTCAACACACTCTCCTCTCTTGAGTACCTTTCCCTCACTATCCTTTATCACCCTTACTTGCTGCACATCTTTGCCAGCTCTGTCCCTCTGTCTAGCCAATCGGTACAGGTCCTTTTCTCCCTCTTTAGTGTCCAGTCTCTCATACAACTCTCCATATGCCTTATCCTTGGCTTTCACCACCTCTCTTTGCCATGTGCCTCATCTCCTTATACTCATGTCTACTTTCTTCATCTCTTTGACAATCCCACTTCTTCTTCGCCAGCCTCTTCCTCTGTATACTCTCCTGTACTTCCTCATTCCACCACCAGGTCTCCTTGTCCTCCTTCCTCTGTCCAGATGTCACACCAAGCACCTTTCTAACAGTCTCCCTTACTAGTTCTGCTGTAGTTACCCAGCTATTCGGTAACACTCCACTGCCTCCCAGTGCCAGTCTTAACTCTTCCCTAAACTCCACTTCACAATCACCCTTTTTTAACTTCCACCATTTAATCCTTGGCACTGCTTTCACACTCCTCCTCCTCTTCTTGATCACCAACGTCATCCTACAGACCTCCATTCTATGCTGCTTAACTACACTTTCCCCTGCCACCACTTTACAGTCTCCTTCAGACTGGCCCTCCTACATAGGATATAATCCACCTGTGTGCATCTTCCTCCACTCTTGTACGTCACCCTATGCTCCTCCCTCTTCTTAAAATACATATTCACCACAGCCATGTCCATCTTTTTCGCAAAATCCACAATCCTCTGACCTTCCGCATTCCTCTCCTTAACACCATACCTACCCATTACTTCCTCATCTCCTCTGTTCACTTCACCAACATGCCCATTAAAGTCCGCTCCAATCACTAGTCTCTCGCCCTTGGGTACACTCACCACAACTTCATCCAACTCACTCCAAAATTTCTCTTTCTCATCCATCGCGCACCCAACTTGTGGAGCATATGCACTAACAACATTCATCATTACACCATCAGTTTTGAGCTTCATAAACATCACTCTGTCAGACACTCTCTTCACGTCTAAAACACTCTTGGCATATTGTTCCTTTAGTATAACCCCTACTCCATTTCTCCTGCCATCCACACCATGATAGAACAATTTGAACCCATTTCCTAAACACCTGGCCTTACTTCCCTTCCATCTGGTCTCTTGCACGCACAATATATCAACCTTCCTTCTCTCCATCATATCAGCTAGCTCTCTTCCTATACCAGTCATACTGCCAACATTAAAAGTTCCTACCCTCACTGCTGCACTCCTAACCTTCCTCCTCTCTTCCTGCCTTCGGGCATGCCTTTGCCCTCCTCTTCTCCTTCGGCCAACAGTAGCCCAATTTCCACCAGCACCCTGTTGGCTAACAGTACTGGTGGCGGTCAATGTTAACCCGGGCCTCAACCAATCCGGTACAATATGTATATACTCTTGTGTTGGAAGTGGCATATAATACTGTAGCTTGATTTCTACTCATTCATAAAATATCCACTTATCTTTGGGCAAACATGGCAGACACCTGTCTTTTCATTGTACGTATTAGTGTCAAGGAGATCATGTTGAATTATGGTTCTGAAGAAACCTCAAGATGCAAAGGAGACAGAAGGGGATGGAATAAAGGTCAGGAGAAAATCCTTTAGTCTGCCTTGGTGATGGCCTTTCACCGAACTCTCTCATCTCTGTGGAACCAAATGATCAGTGATGACCTGCCTTTCAATGTTAAGTTGTCAATCTCGCCTTCATTCTTGCTTGATGGGTTCGGAGCCGATCCCTCGGCTCCGACTCGGCACTTGCTAAGCTCGAGAGTCACTTTTACCAGCTCGAGGCAGCCCCATATCCCATGATGCAAGGCGGTAAGTACCCAGATCTCGTTTGCCGCTTATGAGGTCCTCCTTTACCAGCTCCTGGTAAGTGATTCACTACTTTGATATTTTAGCCCCTTTTGCTAAAACCCTTTAATTTTTAGTTTTAAGTTAATTATAAAGATTTTCTGACAGAAAATTCCCTGTCTCTACTAATTTTTTTAGTCAAACTTTACCCATCCCATCCCCCCCCCTGTTAGGGTGTGTGTGTGTGTTTTCTAGTAATACCTTTTGGTATTTTATTTAATTTAATTCTTTGACTGGTGTGTGTGTGTGTTGTGAAACACCATGTCAAAGGAGAGGGTCTCAGGCTTTAAGAAGTGTGACTCGTGCTGTCAGAAGATGTCTCTGACAGACGGTCACACTTCTTGCCTGTATTTCCTGGGGCCTCTTCACCTGCAGGACTCCTGTGCTATATGTCATTCCTTCAGCCAGAGAGTCCTGCAGGAAAGAAGAAACAAACTGATACTTAGGGGCCTTCTTAAGCCGGAGGGCTCTCCGGCTAAGTCGGCTCCATCTAAATCAGCCAAATCTTCCAAGGCCCAGGCTTCTGTGTCTAAGCCTGCGGCCTCGGCTCCGACTCGTTCTGAGTCGAGATCGGCCCCGGCTGGAGCCGATTCTGGCTTAACTAAGCCTTCGGCACCGATGGCTATCGGTGCCGATTCTGCATCGACCACTTCGGTGTCGGCTCCGACCACCATGTGGCACAGGCATCGGTGTCGGCTCCGATCGGCTCCGACACCGTTACTTTTGTGGCTGTATTGGCTCCGGCTGGAGCCGATGCATCGAGGCTTCCTGTCGGCTCCGATAAGTCCTCGGCTCCGACAGGGTCTATAGTTTCATCGGTTCCGATGGCTCATTCCAGGAAGAGGTCGAGGTCTCCTTCCTTGGAGCCGATACTTTCGGCTCCGGCTTCACCTCTCCTTTCGGAACGGAGCCATCGGAGCCGATCTTCAAGGTCATCCAGACTTTCAGACCATGACTTAGAGAGGGTGGTCAGCAGATTACTAAAGTCACAGGCACTGGCCCAAATGTTACATAGTCCGTCTCAACAGACGACTGTTGGTCCACACCCCGTTACAGTTCCTCCTTCAACTCTACCCCAGAGCTTGGAGTTGGAGTCTTCGGGAATGGTTACTGCTACGGCTGGAGGACAGATACCCCCTTCTGTTCCTTCAGCCTCTACTCTTATCTCCTCTTCGAGACCTTCCTTAGAGGGATTCGGTGGTCGGGCTTCCATGGTCTCCTCCGAGGGGGTGAGTGGCATCGGACCCTTGTCCGAACCCGCTCTTCCCCTTGGAGCCTCGGCCTTGGTGAGCTCGGCTCCGACATCTGCCTCGGAGACTTCCCTTCGGTGGTCCCTGGAGTTCCTAGTTCTTCGAACGGGTTCTCTCGGACCTGCCTGGGAGGGAGCATTCGAGGTGATGAAGAGTGTGCTGGCCACTGGTATCAGTCAGCAGTCTGTTCCCGTAGCTCCTCCCTCTATAGTGCCTGTTGACATCTCTGCCACTTCTCTTGCTACAGGACCCAGAGATCCTCCGCCTCAGGTTTCCCCATTGGGAATTTCCCCCTCTTCCGAGGATTCTCCAGATGTTTCAGGAGATCCTCCTAGGAAGAGGACTTGTAAGAGGAAACATGTAGACTCCCCCGAGTCTGTCACTTCAGATACTGACTTTGATGAGTCAGAGGGATCCCCTAGATCCCCCTCTGAGGATGTCTTTTTCTCAGACATCCTAGAACTCCTTAAACAGAGGGGAAACTGGCCCACCAACAATCCCTCTGAGGATGAGTCAGTATACCTAGAGGTGTTTGGATCTTGGCCCTCCACCTCCTGGGTGTCTCCGCCTTTCGACCCCCTTATGCAGGTTATTGCCCGAAAGGCGTGGGCAGCTCCTGACTCTGTAGAGCCAGTCCCTAGGAGGCCTTCAAAATTTATCACTGCCCCGTGTGACAAGCAATTCCTCACTAAGGGTGTCCCCGCTGATGCCATGGTGGTGGCTGCTGCCACCAAGAAGGAACTTGCAGATCCTTCCGTACCCGCCCATCCTCCTAATAAGGACTCTAGGACCATGGATAAGTACGGTAAGCGGATGTTTTTCTCACCGACCTTTGCTATGCTCGCTGAATTACCTATGTCACTTCACCAGACTCCAGAGGGATATCCTTAAGGAGCTGGGTGAAGTAGTACAGGATCCTACAGCTGCAGGAGCTCAGGAAAAGATTGCTTCGCAGCTAGGAACCCTTAATTCCATTGCAAACTCCTCCATGCGGCTAATATCATATGCTGCTGATGGAGCGAGTAGAGCCGCAGGTACAGGTGTGGCTCTTAGACGCCAAGCCTGGATGCGGCTATGTGACTTTGCAGATCCCTTCAAGGCCCTTCACAAATTCTCCCTTTGATGGGTCAGCTTTGTTTGGCCCTCAGGTGAAGGAAACTTTGACCAGGTGCGAGCAGGACGGCAAGACTCTTTCTGCTGTAGGAGTCCGTTTTTCCACCCCTTCTAGACCTTATCCCAAAGGACAGAAGGGTGGAAAAATGTGGTTCCATAAATCCCAAGGAGTCACGCCGATTCACGTGGTCAGTTTACCCCTAGAGGCAGAGGGGTAACAACAACAGACGCCACTCTAGAGGCAGAGGGGCTCCAAAAAACCAGGGAAACAGAGAGCCTCTCTCTGACAAGCCCTTTCAGCATCCCTGAGATGTTGCCCGGCTGTCCCTCCTTGGAGGCAGTCGGGGGAAGATTATCACTGTACCCAGAAGCCTGGCATTCCCTCACTCAAGACAGATTGGTACAGTCGATCATATCCAAGGGTTACATAATTCCTTTCGAGGAAAGTCCTTTCCCCTCAAATTCCCTTCCAGATGTACCACCCTGTCTAAGGGAAATTGCAGAGTTAGAAGTCTCAAAACTACTGCAAAAAAGAGCCATTCAGCCAGTTACAACAGACCATTCAGAGCCCGGAATCTACTCAAGGTTCTTTTGGTCCCCAAAAGACGGGAGACTGGAGACCAATATTGATCTCAGCAGACTCAACAAGTCTGTGAGGAAGACAAGATCCCGAATGGTCACTCTTCAGTCAATTCTGCCCTTCTTACAGAAGGACAACTGGATGTGCTCAATAGATCTTCAGGATGCGTACTATCACATCAAAATTCACAGACGCCCAGGAGATTTCTCCGCTCGGCTGGGGTCCAGTCATTTCCAGTTCAGAGCCCTGCCCTTTGGTCTCACTACAGCCCCCAGAGTGTTCACCAAATGCATGGCAGTGGTCACGGCTCACCTGAGACGTCAAGGATTCCAGGTGTTTCCAGATCTCGACGACTGGCTCCTGTCAGCCACCACCAGGCATCAGCTTATACAAGCCAGGGATTACACAATAAATCTTTGTTCTCATTTGGGCATCTCGATCAACTTCGAAAAGTCATCCTCATCGCCCTGCCAGTCTATTACCTTCATAGGCGCAAACTTAAACACTGTTCGGATGTCAGCTACCCTTACAGATCAAAGAGTTTCAGACATTCAGAGTCATGTCAGGATCATTCTGGCCAACAAGAAAGTACAGGCCAGAATGGTTCTAAAGGTATTAGGCCTCATGGCTGCGGCCATTACTCTTCTTCCCCTGGCTCAATTCTACATGCGCCTTCTTCAGTGGATGCTGTTCACACAGTGGTCGTACCAACAACTTCCAATGCGTCACCAGATTCTGGTGACACAGACTTGCAAAGATCATCTTGCTTGGTGGATCACATCTCCTCAGGTTCACCAAGGCAGGTACTTTGTACCCCATCCCCGATAGCCACTGTCACCACGGATGCCTCCCTGATCGGGTGGGGGGGTCATTATCAGGGCAGGATGGTTCATGGGACGTGGCAGCCGCTCGAGTACCATCTGCACATAAATGTCCTGGAGATGAGAGCAGTGCTTTTAACGTTGCAAGCCCTCAACGACTTTCTTCCCGTAGGGACAATTGCAGTCCACACAGACAACATGTCTGTAGTTTGGTATATCAACAAACAGGGCGGAACCAAGTCCTACCCCTTGTGTCGAGAAGCGCTCAGACTATGGCAATGGGCGATCTCCTCTCATCGGTTTCTGGTAGCAACGCATATCCCTGGGAAAACCAACATTGTAGCGGACAGATTGAGCAGAGCTATTCTCATGCCTCACAAGTGGTCTCTCAAGCAATCTATAGTGGAAGAGATTTTTCTGGAATGGGGTCGTCCATGTTGCGATCTTTTTGCTACTCCCCAAAACAGCAAATGTCCAGACTTCTTCTGCCTCTTCCCTCTACCAGGCCATCCCCCCAGGGACGCTCTGACCCAGGATTGGCCCCAGGGACTTCTTTAAGCCTTCCCTCCATTTCCTCTGATCCCTCAGGTTATCCAGAAAGCTACCGTTTTGAGAGCCAAATTGATTCTCATTGCCCCTTACTGGCCTCGACAAGTTTGGTTCCCGTTCCTCCATCATCACCTTTTGGTGCAGCCGTGGCATCTGGACCCAGTGCCAGATCTTCTGATTCACCAATCGGGTCAGCTGCACCGGTCTATCCCTTCTCTCAACCTCACAGCATGGTTGCTCCACTTCCTTCCTTAGCCAGGCTTCCTTTGATCTCTAACCCAGTTAGAGACATCATAGTAGCTTCGCTAAAATCCTCTACCAGGAGGATTTATACAAGCAAATGGAAACGCTTTCTTTTTGGGCTAAGGCCAAGAATATTGATCCTTTTACTGCCCCTGTTCAGGCAGTCCTGGACTTCTTAGCAGAGATTTTTCATGCAGGCTCCTCTTCTTCCACAGTCAGAGTTCAATTGGCTGCTATTTCCAATTTTCATGTCGGGATAGCAGATCATAATATTATGTCCCATAGGCTCTGCAGGGCCTTCTTGAAAGGAATTTTCCTACTAAAGCCTCCAATCAGGAATCCTCCTCCTCAGTGGGATCTAAATTTAGTGCTGACATCCTTGATTCTTCCCCTTCGAGCCAGCTGTTTCTTGTTCCCTGAAATTTCTTTCTTGGAAAACTTTATTCCTAGTGGCTATTACATCGCCAGGAGGGTGTCTGAACTTCATGCTCTATCGGTTCGACCCCCCTATTTGGTTTTTCACAAAGACAGAGTATCTTTGAGAACTAACCCAACCTTTTTGCCTAAGGTCGCTTCAAAGAACAATTTGAATCAATCCATTGATCTCCTGTACTTTTCCCAAACTATTCAGACAGAGCTGAACAAAAGCTACATTATCTTGATGTCCACCGTCAACTTGGATATTATTTGGACAGAACAAAAAATTTAGAAAATCTGATCAACTTTTTGTTTCCTATGCGGATAATAAAAAGCCTTCCTGTTTCTAAAGTGACCTTGTCCAGATGGCTTTCTTCGGTCATCTCTGAAATTTATCTGCTCAGGGGAAAACAGCTGTGCTCAAAACCTAAAGCACATTCAACTAGGAGCTTAGCTACTTCTACAGCCTTTCAAGCTAGACTTCCTTTAGACACTATTTGTGCAGCGCCACTTGGGCCACTCCTCACACTTTTGTTTCCCATTACAAATTGGACTTGGCCTCCAGGGACAGAGCCAGTTTTGGCTCTACAGTCCTCAAGAGTTTGTTCCATTGAGCCACCCAGGATAGAGGTGCTAGGACGCGGTCCCATCAAGCAAGAATGAAGGCGAGATTGACAACTTAACATTAAGAAGTTATGTACCTACCATAACGCTCCATGTTAGTTGTCTTCTCGCCTTCTTTCTTGCGACCCTCCCTCCTTCCCCCTGGCCTGGACAGACCTTGTTATAAGAAACTGTTATGCTGAAGACCATTCAGACCTGGTCCTTCTTCCATCTGTAAGTTTTCTTTCTTCCTTTGGGAAGTATTTTATGCTTGGTGCTATTGCCCTTTGTCATCAAACGAGATCTGGGTACTTACTGCCTTGCATCATGGGATATGGGGCTGCCTCGAGCTGGTAAAAGTGACTCTCGAGCTTAGCAAGTGCCGAGTCGGAGCCGAGGGATCGGCTCCGAACCCATCAAGCAAGAAAGAAGGCGAGAGAAGACAACTAACATGGAACGTTATGGTAGGTACATAACTTCTTATTCTCTTATCCCAGTCATCTGGGGAGAGTTGGGGTGGATGATAAAGAAAAAAAATTGTGCACTGTTTGAGAATTTCTTGCTTGTGCTACATTGGCATAGGAAAGTTGCCAAGAATATAGCTTGATGCTGACTGTAGTACTATACACTTCATTTTGTTTTGTTTTAAATATTGGTACCTAGGATGCTGACGGCGATGAAGATGAGCAGGACATGTTTGATTTTGGTGCTGATCAGACAACCAATCTTGGGGAAACTAGGATAACTGAAATGAATGGGCTGAACATTACAACGTATGGAGAAGAAAATCTTATTGCAGAGCCGCAAAAGGTCAGCATTTCATTAAGGATGAAAGTTTTCTGCATGACTATTTAGGACTATGGTACCTATTGTTTTTTAAGCCTTCTGTTTTGTCAGCTCTTTTTATTAGTCTTGTATGAACATATAACTGTAAATTATCCCTTCCATGGATATGGGGACTCTTCTCCATTTTCATTTACCATAATTGCATTGACCTTTCCAGATACATACCCCATGCTACTCTTCAAACCTTTTGGTAATGAAGATTTAATTTTCAAGCTGTCTTCAGGAATTCTCACCTGTAATGGTTCATATTTTTGTATGCATTTCACTAGTACATTTTAAAATTCTTTTTAATGTTCTTAACCAGTGCGTATTTTGAGTTGTAAAATAAAGCAGACCAGTAGAGTTGTTTTTCAGGTAAAAGCAGCACTGATGGGTTGTTTGGATGTATTAGTAGTTGATTGGTTTAGCTATTGGAAAAATATGCTGCCTGATTCTTGCAAGCTGCAGCATGTATTGTGCTTGCTTCTCCCAAGACTCAGTGGACTGCTGTGATCTGTCTTCTGCTTGTGGAAGGAAATTAGTTACTCCTGACATATGATGAGTTCTGAGGTAGCGGAGGCCATATTACTAAATGCTGTCACGTTTAAAGACAGAAATTGCATACCTGATGTTCCTTGAGTAAAACTATAGAGTGCTGCTAAGTATTTTTTGGGAGGGCACTACTCTGTTTTTTCCTCCACTTATGGTGATGGGTATTTTAGTGCAGTGCCTGTTGGTTATGGGGGTTACAGTACAGAACACAATGCTGTCTTACTGGTAGAGATGCAATATAATGTGTCGTGCTCCTCCACGAGTAGGGCAGAAGCTACAGTATACTTCTGATTATTTTACTATGCATAGTCCATCCCTTTACTGCATAGTTTGGGAAAGCTGTAGTGAATTTTTCTACATTTACATAAAACAGGACTGCAAAAATGTAGGCCAACCATTTAAGCCTTTCCTAGTCATGTATTTGCAGCTGTGAAAAAACTATGGTAATGTGCCTGTTATCCTTTAAAAAATTAGGCATATGTGGAAGTGTCCCAATTACTCTTAGGTGCAGAAAGGATTTAGCTGAACAGAATGATAACGGAACAAGATTGTGTCCATAGCCTTGATGATACCTCATAGTCTTCACATCTGAACATATCAGATTGTGCTGCTTTTTCACTTCTATAATTTAGTGTGTTTTAGATCATCTCAAATTGCAGCTGCTTACCTTGTTGCATTTTTTTGTAGGTTAACAAGATTGTGTTGAATTATGCAAAGACAGCAAAAAAGATGGATATGAAGAGGTTAAAGCTAACAATGTGGGATTTGCTGCGAAATATGGATAACCAAGTAGAGAAACCAGGTCCCACTGAGGTAAACATCTGCTTAGGGGATTTCTTTTCTTTTGGAGCTTTTGTGAAACTATATGCAATGCCAGAGTAACTCCTTGTCTGTAGAAAAATTTGTTTCTTTTAAATGACATTGTTGTGTAGTATTTTTGTTCGGTGCAAAGGAAACCATTAATAATTTATTTTCATCATACCTTGGTATGAATGAACTCTCTTTGAAATTTTGAGGATCACAACTACCTTCCGTAGAATAGCAAGTCTTAGTACATTGCTCTCAGTATTCACTTTAAATATAAGTTTTGAGATCCACTGTATTTTGCATTCAGACTTTGTTGAAAAGTTGTGGGTTTCTGCCATGGTCATCACAATCTGAGAGGAATGTACTTGCATTTGTAGGCAATTCTATTAGATGTTTCTATTTTCATTGTAGTCTTTGTCATTGCGGAACAAAAACCCTTTAAAGGTCTCATCTTTGAGAGTTTTTTGAGCATAAATTTAGATCCTTTCTCTTGACTGGCTGTTCTGCCTCGCAGTTGAGGAAAATGGTAGATATTCACAACTAATAATCTTCTTTGAAGAGGAAATATGGAAATCTTTTATGCATTTAAACGGTCATAGGAGGTTACTAGTCTAGTGGCCCGAGAGCCTTTATAAGCTTAGTCATTTTAATTCCAAGAATCCCTAATTTTTTTTTTTTTTGGTTGGGGGGTAGTTTGCAGAACGAATTTAAGAACAGAGCGGGCCTGTGATCAACACTGGCTACCCCTATCCATGAGGGACATGGGTGCCACTCCAGAGGTGAATTTGCTGTCTCCCATCCAGTTATCTAGGTTGCATTTGAATAGGGTCGGTGAGGAGCTCTGTTTTACGTGAATAGGAAGTGTGTTCAGAGAAGTGGCAGTCTCTGGGAGATGTATCTGTCTTTCCAGCATGTTCTGTTAATGTCACATGCTAGCTTGAGATCCCTAGAGCGAGTGACTCTTGTGCCATTTAACTTGCGGATGTGCAGCATTTCCATTAGGGCAGTGTTGGAGATTGCCCTATAGGCGAAGCACAAGTTACCTCTCAGCAGCCTGTAAGATACAGGGTAAAGTGACAGGGCTTTCAGCCTGTCCATGTAGGTCATGTTTTGGAGTCCCTGTACTTTCTTAGTGAGAAACCTCTGAGGTCTCTCCAGCTGCTGCAGGTATCTGATAAGATGCATGCAAAAGGGTGATTTACAGTCTTAGTCATCTGAGGGTCATGCACTATGTAGAAGGCTTTCCTTACTACTGTAGAAATTTGGTGGTCAAAGTTCAGATTGCTATCAACCTGTTTTCCCAAGTCTCAAACCATTGTGTTGGAACTCAGAAAGGTGCTGTCAATATTGTAATTTGTAGGGAATTCCGTTTTCCCAAAGGGAATATTAATGCATTTTTTTACATTTAGTTGTAGACCATGGCTTTGACACCAATCATTTATTTGTGTTAGCTCTTCTTGTAGTATGTTGACATCATTGGGGGGGGGGGGTTCAATGATTGCTCCCAGTTTGCAATCTTCAGTGAATTTGGTGAGCCAAAAGCTGTCTACTTTGGCCTGGACTTCTGAGACGTAGATGCTAAACAGTAAGGGGCCTAGCACAAACCCCTGTGATATTCCACTGGTGACGTGTCTACTTGTGGAGGTGGAGTCATTAATTTTGACAGAGTATGTCCTGTCTGTGAGCCAGTTCACTACCAGTCTAGTAACATAAGGGTTAATCTCTATGTGGGAGAGTTTTTCAGTGATGACAGAGTGAGAACTGTGTTGAAAGCCATGGCCAGGTCAAGATAGGCTGTGTGCACTCTTAACTTCGTCCATGGCTTTGATGACATTCCCAAAGTAGTCTATCCGGTTTAATAAGCATGACTTGCCCTTAATGAATCCAAGCTGGATTAGGTCCAGTGTTTGGAGGTCTCCTATGTCCTTGTTGATTAAGGTTCATGATGATTCTTTCCATGGGTTTGCAGCTGAGGCTGGTTAGACTTGAGTCTCTAGTTCCCAGGGTCAGTTGATGGCTCCCCCCTTTGTACAGGAGGATTACTGTTCTCCATTCTGCAGGAACATAGCCAGTTCTGAAGCTATGATTAAAGAGAATGCCAAGTGGGCCCACTAGGTCTTGTTTTAGATTGTTTAGTAAACAACCTGGAATATTTTGTCCCATTGAGGCCTTGTTTTTGACCTTGTTGAGCACAGTGATGACCTGTTATCTTAAGAGGCACAGGGCTGGTGTCACCTATGCTTTGGAATATGGTAGTTGGAGTGAATTTTGCATTGAATTTGTCAGCTAGCAGGTTGGCGATGTCTTCCAGTGTATTATGAATGATCCTACAACCAGTTTGGCACATAGCTGCGCATTCCCTTTTAGACTTCAAAGGTAGTTAAAGAATGCCTTATGATTATCCTTGGCTAGGGATGCAATTTTAGTTTTGTAATTTGCTTTAGAAGACTTTACAAGATGAATCAATTGCTACATTGCATCAAGATCCCCATATCAATCAAGCCAGCAGGAGAAATGATGGGAAACTGTTTGTTTCTGTGTGTGGTATTTGGGAAGGAAGTGGGCTAGCTGAACTTGGTCACAAACAGCAAAAATGAGTCTGTAATTCGATTAAATACAGTTAAAGTGCAGTGCTGGCTTAAAATTTACTTGTTTTCCTCTTTGTGTGCACGTGCCTTGGATTTCAGTGCAGATGCACTCCAGACCTGTGGCTAAAGTTGCCAAAGGTTGAGCAGCTCCGGTAAACTGTGCGGGTTTGCGCTCAAACCACAAGGCTTATATATAGGCAGTTGGCAAATTTAAATAGTTTTAACACCACTACCAATGGGAAAGCCCCAGACTGAGCCTTTTTTCAGCAATCCCCAACTCAGATTGGTCCTGAGCTTCACACTTCTGCCACAAGGGTGCAGGTAGGCATGCGTAATGTAAGATGGCTGGTTTAAGAGCACAGTGATATCAAACAATGCCCTTCTATTCATCTGTTGCAGTATTCTTACATGAGGGAGTTGCCTGCCAAGGTACGTTGGCCAGTATATCCAAGTGTTTTACTGCCTTATGTTGTGCCACTATCAGACGTTGGCCATAAAAGAGAATACATGTGCACCATCCTCAACTTCTTTGCTTTCAGTTGGATTGCCAGTTCCAGACATCGTTCTGCTGCCAGAATTGATGATTCTATAAAGAAGTGCCCCACTGAATAAACCTTTTTTGTCTTTTACTGCCACATTTATTTTGACTGAGGTTAATGTCATCCAGGAAAGAGAACTGTGACTGTGAAAGACAGATTTCACATAAGGATGGTCATTCCCAGTGCCTCTTCTGTTTTGGGCCCTAACGTGACCTTAAAAAAGAATAGTTGCGTAAGAACTTGCCATAACCTTAGATGTCCTTCTCTTCCATGTTGCAGTATTCATAACAATGGGGAGGTGGCTGCCTGCAGCACTGGACGTCCGGCCAGTATACCAAAGTCTTAAGAGAAGGGGTAAGTGTGATGCTGCATGTCAGAGCCATAAACCAACATTGGCTATAAAAGTGACATCTGCACGTATCAGAACTGACTGCCACATACAGTAGTACCGCTGGGATGCAAGAAGAAAAGGAAGCTTTTCAGACCCACATATACCACCAGTCAAGGAGGTATGTATGTTAGAGGTATGTTGCAGCTGTTCTAGTGCCCTGCTTGGATGCAAGGAAGCAAGGGAAATCCCACACAAGAAAGGATAAACAAATGAAAGAGGGGATAGGAGGGGGGACTGAATACTTCAACATGGAAGAGAAGGACCTCAAAGGTTATGGTAAGTTCTTGCACAACTATTCTGTGTCCTTCTATTCTCATGTTGCAATATTCATAACAGTAGGGAGGGTACCAAAGCTTTAGGTAGGAGCCTGGGAGGCAGGGTCGATGAGACCCTGTAAAATTGACCTTGCAAACCCAGCTCTGGCTCTAGAAATCCAATCTAGTTTGTAATGCTTGGTAAAAGTATGTACAGAAGACCAAGTGGCTGCATCCAGAATGGAAGTGTAGTCAACCCCTCTAGAAAAGGCTGTTGAAGTAGCTGCCCTCGTAGAGGGAGCTCTCACATTGGAATTCATTTCTTTTCCGTGAAAGGAATGGCAAAAAGAGATTGCCTTAGAAATCCATGAGGCAATTGTCAGATTTAATACTGCTTCCCCAAGGTCCCATTGTGAAAGGAGACAAAAAGCTGGTCAGACTTTCTAATGGATGTAGTCTTGTCCAGGTAATACCTTAGTTTGTGAACATCTGAGGAATGCAAAGTTCTTTCTGAGGAGTTTTGAGGTTGAGGGAAGAAAATGGGTAGATTAATAGTCTGATTCAAGGAGTGCTCATTTAACCACCTTAGGCATGAAAGAAGGATTGGTGCTGAGGGGGAGACCCTGTTTCCATGGAAGATGAGGAGTAGCCTTAAGTGCTTGGATGTCTGATACCCACCTGCAGGATGTAAGAGCCACCAGCAATACTGTTTTCCAAGTACATAGTTTGTGATGCTGAGTTAGCTGGTTCAGATGGAGATAGTGTGAGTTTTTCAAGCACAAAATTAAGATCCCATGATGGAGGGTTAGGTCTTCAAGGGGGTCTGATATGAAGAACCCTTTTTTAATAACAGTTTAACCTCTAACCTGGATGCCAAAGGAGGTACCAAAGGAAGGCAGGCAGAGGTGGCTGATAAATGCACTTTTACAAAAGGGTCCGAATTTAGAAGCTCACACATGTAAGAAAGCACCATGGGTACTGGAAAAGAAAAGGGTCCTGTTTGTTCTTAAGACACCACCTGGGGAATCTTTTCCATTTAGAAACATAATTTCACCTGGTACTAGGTTTCCTGGCCTCCTGCAGGACATTGTGTGTGTTCTCTAAATGCAGGTGTCTGAAGGGGATCAAAATTCTATCACCCATAGGGTCAGTTTCAGGTTGAGCACCTGAGAGTGGATGAGAAACTCCCTGTCTTGTTTGAGTAGGTGGAATCGGTGCAGTAACCTGTGGTGATTGCCCTTGGCTAATAGGTGTAGTAAGGGAAACCAATGCTGTCTTGGCCAAAAGGGGTCACCAGCAGGATTTTTGGTTTGTCCCTTTGGATCTTAAGAAGGACATTTTGAATCTGTGTGTGTGGGGGGGGCAAGCATAGAGACATCCCCGCCCAAGAAAAAGAGAAGGCGTCTACCTTCCAAGCCTGTGGATGTGGGTTTCTGGAACAAAACAGAGGCATGTGTCTGTTCTGGCAGGAGGCAAACAGATCTGCCTGAGGAATACACACCACCTGTGAATAAGATCCAAGAACACCTCCCAGTGAAGCATCCATTCGTGAGAGGGTACTAAGGTTCTGCTGAGGGTGTCTGCCATCACTTTCTCTGCAGAAGGAATGTACACAGCTTGCAAGTGAATGTGTAGTTTTGTCGCTAGGGACCAAATCTTAATTGCCAGGGTGCAAAATGGATAGGACCTTATTCCTCCCTGCTTGTTGATATACCACAGAACAGGCATGTTCTCTGCGACTGCTTTCAGTGTGCCTGGTAGGAGAATTTGTTGGAATGTTTGTAGTGCCAAGAGAAGAGCCTTCAGTTCTTTGATATTGATGTGATACCTTTGTCTCTGGGAGGACTATTCGCCCTGAACTTTGTTCTGGTTGTTGCTGATTTCCAGAACTGCTCCCCAACCCAGATCTGATGCATCTATGTAGAGCTGTTGTGAGGGTGGCAAGATCAGCAAGGGTATTACTTGATTTAGGTTGGTGGATGAAATCCACCTTTCCAGCCCTTTTTTCAAGCATGTGAAAAGAGGGAGGGAAGCATTCAGAGGATGAGGAGGTATTGGTTCCTCAGATTTTTCAAAATCCTTTGGAATTTTCTCAGATGCAGCCTTGCAAAAGGAAGCATGGGAATCGAGGATGCCACGTCGCCTAGGACCCTCAGAAATTCCCTGGCTGAGATGATTTGGAGGGAAAGAAGAGTTTGTAAGTAATGTGTGAGGACTTCCACCTTCTGGCAGGGGATGAAGGCTGCCATCTTGTCTGTTCTTTTTCTGCACTCTAAGAAGACAAGATCTTGAGTAGGTGTCATTTGGGACTTTTGTTGGTTCACTGTGAACCCTAGGTCTGCCAGGGTTTTGCACACCATGTGTAGGTGATGGTAAAGGGAGTGGCAGCCCTGGTGTAGGATTAATAGGTCATCCATGTAGCGCTATGTTTGTATGCCACTGCATTCTGCAGTGGGCGATAACTGGAGCTAGACACTTTAATACTCTTGGAGTTGTAGAGAGCCAAAATGGCAATGCAGAAAATTGAAAATGTAAGGAACCCACTGAGACGCTTAAGAATTTCCTGTAGCTAGGGTGAATGGGGATATGAAGATAGGCATCTGTCAGATCCAGGGATACCATGAAGGCTTGGTTGGGGATAAGAGGAAAGAGATGATGCAAGGTGAGCATCTTGGAGGTAGGCACCATGAGAAACAGATTGAGGATAGACAAGTCCAGAATTGGTCTCCAAGGACCATCCTTTCTTGGGACCAAAAATATCCTGGAATAAAATCCTTTGTCTGATCTGGAGGGACTTTTTCTATTGTGCCCTGAGCTAGGAGCTGATCCAAAATTGGCGGAAAGTGGTGAAGCTGGCTTGAAGGGAGTTGGGATGTCCCCTGGAAGGGAGGAACTGTCCAAGTCATAAAATAACTTTTTTGGTGTATGGAAAGGACCCAAGCCTCCGAGGTGATTTTCCGCCAGGAGAGTAGGGAAAGGGTGAGGCGAAGGGATGGGGTGGAAGTGCGTAAAGGGTTTGAGTCGCTGTGGAGGAGCTCTGTCAGGGTCGGGCTGCCTCCGAAAGGAAGTAAGGGTTGAAGTGGATTAGGGTCTGAGTGGTTTGCTTCCTAGGGGGTCTCCGTCCTTTAGATTGTGGAGCAGTCGAGTGAGAAGACTGCCTCCTTACAAAACTGGTCCTTTGTAGGTAGTTCCTCTGGTATCCAGGAATGGGCCTGACGAGCAAATGTTTTAAATTTTACAACTCCTTGCCCTTTTCTTGGAGAGATTTAAGGAGCTCTGCTGAAACAGTGCCAAAAAGGGCTTTATTATCAAGTGGTGCATCCAGTAATCTGGCTTGTACATCCATGGGTAGGGTCTGGAGTCTCACCCAGGAGTACCTTCTCAGGACAAAACCTGATGCTGCAGATTTGGATGATACTTCTACCGCGTCATAACTGCACTTGATGGAATGCCTGGTCACTTGAGAGGCGGTAGAGCGCAGGGCAGAATCTGTGACTTAGGAAAATCTGGCACATCTGGCATTAGTGCAGAGGCCTTGGACATGGTATCTAGAACAAACTTAGCCATGTGGGTTTGATAATTAATAGCTCTAATGGCTAGTGTGGAGGAAGTATAAATTTTCTTTCCCTGTCTATCCATGAATTTGCTATCTTTATCTGTAGGGAGTAGAGAAGTGGAAGGGACATGTCTGGAGGATTTGTCTGCTGACTCTGCAGTGACTGCTAGGTCTTCAGGGGGATTATTGAACTGTGCATCCTGGGGGACCTTGTAAAACCTATCAGGACGTTTAGAAGCTGGGGGATGAGAATATGTGACCTGAGATGCAGCCTGAAAGGCATCATGAAAGGCTGAAAGCAGAGAAGGAACTGTAGATGAAGAAGGCTGGTCCATCTGCAGGAGTTCAAAATAGCTCTTTTTAGTCTCCAAAACATCAGAGACCTGCCATTCAAAATGCTGTCTCATAAGTGTAATGGTGTCCCCAAAGGAGAATTCTTCCCCAGGAGAATCAGGACTAATTGTGTCCTCCTCCTCCTCCTCAGGAGTAGCAAAGTCCTTGAGAGACTCAATTTGGGAACAGTAATTCAGGGATTCATCAGAAGAGATTTCTTCCTCTGACTTCTCCAAGGTCTGTGCAGGTGGTAGGGCTGTTTGTGGCACCTTAGACTGAAAGGCCTGGGAGGCTCTGAACAAGTTCTGGGAAAAGGCTTCCCATCCAGATGTTGGTTCTGTAGCTCTGTGTTTTTCTTTTTGCTTCCTCTTAAAAGGAATAGTAAGAGTAGTCTGTTTTGGAGCAGATGCCAGGGTGGATGGCAAGGCAGTAGTAGGCCCCTCCGACGCCATGAGCCATGGTTCCCCCTCGCCATCAGGACCTGATGGCTGATCAACCTTGGTGGATGTACTGTGGGTTTCAGCTGAACCAGATTGCACCACGTTTCCTGCTCCAGCGTTGAGACCGACATCCACTGGGACCCCGGGCTGACATTTGCCTCTAGTCTCACCGGACTCCTGAGGAGTAGCATGGGCATTGGGCCTAACATTTTTGGCCTTCTTCCGAGGCTGCTCCTTGGAGGTACCTACCTTACCCTACATACCTAATGCCAAACATCTGAGTCTTTAGTTTTCTAAGTATAACTTTAAAGCAGCCAAGCAGCTACGCAAAGTTTTAGGTACAAAGGACTGGCAGATGTCGCAAGACTTGGTCGTGGCCGTCCCCTAAACAAAACAAAAAACTATTGTGTGCCCTTATATGGAATTTGTCTTCCACAAGCACACTTTCCCTTCCTAGCTGACATGTAAATCTGGAAAGTAAGAGGGAATATAATTAAAAAAACCAAAAAGGTACTTGTCTGTAGCGGATAGCCGAAGTCAAACCAGCAAACGGATTCCTGGAGCTGGCAATCAGAGGTCCATAGATCACTGTGGCAGAAAAGTTCTGAGTTGGGTACGTGCAGACATCAGTTTTATAGCTGAAGTCTGTTTGTGGCTCTGACATGCAACGTCACATGTACCCCTTATTCTAAGACATCGGTATACTGGCTGGATGTCCGGCACTGCAGGCAGCCACCTCCCTGCTGTTATGAATACTGCAACATGAGAATAGAAGGACATCTATTCAAACTGTTAGTCTTTTGTGCCTAAAACTCTCTGAATCTGTTATCGTCTCTCGCTATTTAGTTAGAGAATTAATGCCTTAAGCTTTTAGCTAAGAGCATGATAGAAAGTTCCTTGGACCTGACGTAAGAGCCTGTTAAGCATAAGGTCAAAAAAACAAGGCCTGACGCTCCACCTCTTGATATGGACGTCTCTCCCGAAACACAAGAACTTGGAGACATGCTGTCTCAGGGAACCGGATCCACGGGCCGAGCTCGCCTTGCAGGCCATTTTGATACTGGACATATGCACGTCTAAAGTGGCAACACAGACATTGACTTCTGATGTCCAGGGGAACCCAAGTTTATGTCCAAAGGCCCCAGGGAAATAACCCAGATTGTGGTTCGCAAGGACGTTGATTCGGACTTGGTTGAATGTAGGCCTATGTCTGGCCCTCCTCCTTTGCATCACATGGATACCCCTGCAAAGAAGAAGCAAAAAACTAAGCACGTCTCTCCACCTCCAGATCAACATAAGGAATGGCAGACTTTCACACAAGGCCTTTTCAAGGTCTTCATGGCGTTAAGACGTCCCTCAGGTTAGCCATCTTCCCCTCCTACTTGGCCTACCTCCCTCAGAAGAGACCTAGGTCTTCAGCTACCTCAGAGGAAAACTTTTCATCTGAAGAGGAGAAGGATTCTGTGGATTGTTCATCCCAAATCCCCTTACACTACACTTCCCAAGAGGAAGATTCTAATGGGACAGAATCTCCTATGGAGAAAATTTAATTTGGGGCGACAATTTCTAGGATGCAAGATAATTTTAAGTGGGACAGTACAGAGATGTCTGAGGTCCAAAAACATTATGACGACCTCCAAGTACCGTCCCCTAGTCCCTCTGTCATTCTTCCTGTCATTCTAGGCTTCTTAGATGCCTTCGCTTCCACTTCCACTCACCCTGACTTGCCAGCCTCTGGCTCCAAAAAGCCAGATAGGTACTACAAAGTACGTAAGGACTGCAGATTCTTTTTCAAGGTCCCTGTGCTTGACCAGTCAGTGATATTGGTAGTCTGCCTCTGATAAGGCCTCCAGATCTCTACCTTCTACTTCCCTCCTCCCCTCTGAAGAGGATAGTAGACAGAGAGGCTGGACAAGAAAATTTATACCTCAGCCACCCTAGCTTTCAGAACAATAAACTACCAGACCCATATGACCAAGTATAATTTGGTCTCCTGTCTCAAATTACAAAGCTAGTATCAGATATGCCAGACTCTGAGAACAAGACCTTGGTATCCTCTTTTCTTGCTACTTCCTCTCAGGTAGCCAGGCTTTCAATTAAATGTAGCTATGATCCTGTAGAGGCCACCTCACGAGGTGTAGCATCATCTTCTGCCCTAAGATTTGCCTGGCTAAGGCTGCTCAGACAAGCTCCTCGTGGTCCTGCAGAGTGGTCCTAGCTACAGAGAACTCAGAAAAGCGACTACTTTCTGGATTTAAGTATCTTTGCTGTTTTTTACTTGGAATAGCTTCTGTAGCTTACCCTGAACACGCTTAAACTGTTTTTTTAGCTGTTTGCTGCATTATTTTAAAATCTGCACTTAAAGTTACTTTTTAGTCGAATTTGATCGAAAGTTTGTTTGTTTGTTTAATTTAACTGTTGAGGCTGCCCACTGAAGTGTGCTAGCCTGTGTAACTGATTTATCACTGTTTCTATCAAAAAAAAAAACAAAAAAATAATCCTTGTTTTCCTGCCTCTCCTAGACTAGTTTAGACCAGTTTACAGGCATTGCTGTATTCTGGGCTGTGGTGTAGTTCCTGTGTTGTCCATTACCTTACTTGGATAGAAGGAAGTTTCTTTGCTCACCAGTGGGAGTGGGGAGCCTTGAGCAGCCTACCTGTCCCTGTAGGAAGTGAGCTCAGCACAAGAGCTGTAGTAATTGGTCGTTTTGGACAATTTCTAGCTCTTTTGTATTTCCCTGTTTAAAATCCACCTCTGGGCATTTTTTTCTGGCTATCCTGCTCAGACAAGCTCCTCGTGGTCCTGCAGAGTGGTCCTAACTACAGAGAACTCAGAAAAGCGACTACTTTCTGGATTTAAGTATCTTTGCTGTTTTTTTACTTGGCATAGCTTCTGTAGCTTACCCTGAACAAGCTTAAACTGTTTTTTAGCTGTTTGCTGCATTATTTTAAAATCTGCACTTAGTTACTTTTTAGTCGAATTTGATCGAAAGTTTGTTTGTTTAATTTAACTGTTGAGGCTGCCCACTAAAGTGTGCTAGCCTGTGTAACTGATTTATCACCGTTACTGCATTTAAAAATAATAATCCTTGTTTTCCCGCCTCTCCTCGACTAGTTTAGACCAGTTTACAGGCATTGCTGTATTCTGGGCTGTGGTGTAGTTCCTGTGTTGTCCATTACCTTACTTGGATAGAAGGAAGTTTCTTTGCTCACCAGTGGGAGTGGGGAGCCTTGAGCAGCCTACCTGTCCCTGTAGGAAGTGACCTCAGCACAAGAGCTGTAGTAATTGGTTGTTTTGGACCATTTCTAGCTCTTTTGTAGTTCCCTGTTTAAAATCCGCGTTTGTGCACATAGAGCAGCGCCGGTTAAACAAGGTTAAACTTCTTCTGGCTCCGCCAAGTCTGCTCTTCAAATTTTCCCTTAAGGAAGCTCTACTCTTAGTATAATCTGACTACTCACTATATTATAAGCCTAGCACTTGTTCTCAAAACTTCTCTACTAAGTAAACACTCTCGTACTAAGCAAAGCACTACATCCACCTACCACCCCTGTGAATATCCACTTCCCTTAAAGGCACAGCACTCCCTTATACTGTTCTAGCATGTCGAGTGGTAGATTACTGGCGTCCTCTCCAGTTCAGCTGGTTAATCTGGGTATCTTGAGACAATGCTACAATTGTCTCATGTACACAGACAACCCTCTCCTCCTCCCAACAAATGCAAATACATGTGAGAGATGCAACTATATAGCCAAGCTGGAAGCTGAACTCTCTCAACTCAGGGCTGGCATGACCAGACAGGAGGAGATGGTAACCACACACACAACAAACCCAGTCCCACATAGACCTACCACAACTGCAAACCAAACACATAAAAACACAAAGACATACTCGGAGGCTCTAATAAAAAACTTACCAAAACAGAGGCTCCCAAAGCAGACATCCAAAAATCCACCACCTCAAAACAAAACACATGCAACACATAATTCAATAAATCAGTATGTCAACCAATCACAGCCCTTAAGGCCAAACACCATGCCTGATACACTAGTAATAGGTGACTCTATAGTCAGACACACTGATGTCCCGCTTACCAGGCTGAACAAGGAGAGGGTGACTGTGAGCTGCCTGTCGGGAGCTAGGATCCGCCACATAACACACGCACTCAGGTCACTCCAAAGCAAATACAAATATGACTCCGTCATTGTCCATGCTGGCGTGAATGACCAGAGACGTACCTCCCTGGACTACATGAAGAGACATAGAGGAGCTCTCCGATTATGTAGCCCAGGCTGGTATGACCCTGACCCTGAGCAGTATCTTGCCCTCACCAAGAATGATGCCACAATACAAAGACAAGATGATCAGCTTTAATAATTGGCTCAAGTACTGGTGTCATTCTAAGGGGATCCAATGTCTGTCTGCCTGGGATGACATGTTGGACAAGCCACGCTGCTTCGCAAGGGATGGCTTACACCTGTCACCACTGGGCTTCCGGATATTGGCTAAGGCTCTTGCCACCCCCATAGTGCCTTTTTTAGGCAGGGCTCAAAAGACAAACCCACCTCCTTAGAAAACAGAAATAGAAAAAAAACTAAGGGTAATGCTGCTCAACGCCAGAAGTCTAAATCTCAAGATGCAGGCACTCGATACACTCCTCAGCATGGAGAACATCGACGTCTGTGCAGTAACTGAAACCTGGTTCAAGGCTCCTGAGAGCACCCCAGCGCTACCAGGCTATACCTCGTATCATGCTTTTCGGCCCCAAAACCCGGGCCGAACCACAAAGGGAGGGGGGAGTGTCCATATTCATCAAGGACACCCACACCTCCAGGTTAGTAGCAACACATGAAGTATCAAAGACCATACAGGTGCAACTAACCATAGGCAAAACTGCTGTACAACTGGTAGCATGTTACAGACCACCCTCCCAATCTCAGGAACCCCACTCAGCCTTCCTGAAGACATTGGAGGATATGAATGTATCACAAAATACCATCATACTGGGAGACTTCAACTACCCAAACATAGATTGGGTACATTATTCTAGCCCTAATACCCTAGCCCAAAGGTTCCTGGAATTCATAAATTCAAATGCACTGGAACAACTAGTCACCTCTCCCACTAGGGGAGATAATATACTAGACCTGATCATCACAAACATGGGGACAAAATGCTCCACACCAGAGGTATACCCCTCACTAGTGAGATCTGACCACAAACTAATCACCCTGGATATACATATCCCACCTCCACCCCCAGCACAAAAGACCACAGTGAAAAACTTCTCAAAAGCAGACTTCACTCTTCTTAAGACTGAGATGGTATCCTTTAAGCCCACTGGGCCAGTGGAGACCACATCCCACAATGCCGAATCCTTCACAAATGCTTTCTATGGACATCTCCAAGAATGCATGGATCATGCAATCCCAAATAAATCCAAGTCCCTCTCCACCAAAGGCAAGCGTCCTGTCTAGTGGACCTCAGCCATTAACAAATTGAATAACAAAAGAAGGAAGCTACTGCACATAAGAGCAAAATCCCATAAAGGGAAGACATCTCTGATCAACATTAGCAGAAAACTACGTTCTCTCATAAAAACATCCAAGGCCAACTTTGAGAGAAAAATCGCTAAGGACACTAAAGATAACCACAAAGCCTTCTTCAGCTATGTTAGAAACCTGGGCGGAAACCCTCAGATATGCTCAGAGTTAGTTCACAACAACAAAAAATACACTGAACCCGCAGATATTGCCAACATTCTGGCTGACAGGTTCAGTGCAAATTTCTCCCCTCCCTCACCCCCAAAAGAAGAAATACTTATCCCAGCTGAATGTAATCTCCCTGTCATCTCAGATGTCCAAGTGAGAACTGCCCTCAACAAAGCTAAAAACACGGCATCAATGGGACCTGACGGTATCCCGGGTTGCGTGCTACGTGAACTCCAAGAGGAGCTAAACCCGCACATAAAAATGCTATTTAACCTTAGCCTTACTACAGGATATGTACCTGAACACTGGCGTACAGCAACAGTGGTCCCACTCCACAAAGGGGGTACCTCTGCAGACCCTGGGAACTACCGCCCCATAAGCTTAACCAGCCTGGTCTGCAAAGCTATGGAAAGAATCATTATGGAACTCCTAAACAGAGACATAGGGGACCTACAGACACTTGACCCCACCCAGTTCGGCTTTGTAAAGGGCAGATCCTGCCTTTTGAACCTGGTTGACTTTTTCGAAACGGTCACTAGAGCCATTGGTGAGGGCAAAGCAGTCCATACAGCCTACCTGGACTTGGCTAAGGCCTTCGACACAATACCCCAATCAGGCATCATAGATAAGCTCAACAGCTTAAACGTAAACCCTTATGTCACTAGATGGGTTGCAAACTGGCTAAAGTACAGAACCCATAAAGTTAAAATCGCTGGAGCAATGTCAGACTCAAAGCCAGTCACAAGTGGTGTCCCACAGGGATCTGTCCTGGGACCTCTCTTGTTCGGCATTTATTTCTCAGATGTTAAAGCAAACATGGGAGGGTTGTGGCTGACAAAGTTCGCAGATGACTGCAAACTAGGTGCCATAGTCGATACACCAGTGGACACATATATCCTACAAAAAGGCCTCACAGAAACGGACAACTGGTGCCGGAGTCACGGCCTTAAACTAAATGCCAAAAAATGTATAGTCATCCCGTTTGGGAAAAACAAAGTACCCACAAATTATCACATAGACAGCAACCCACTGAGTACGGAAAAATAATCAGAGACCTAGGGACCCAAGTCGACAGCGACCTCTCATTTGACACCCACGTTGCCAAAGTGGTTAGAAAAACATTCTACCTTGCACACCTCATCATGAAGGGATTCGCATCCAGATCCAAGGATGTCATTGTACCCCTATACTCCTCCCTCATCAGACCCATGATTGAGTACAATGCCCCATTTGGTATGTACCTCACCCGGCATTTGCAACAGCTGGAGAGACCACAAAAGTACCTCACCAAGAGGATCAAGGGTCTCCAACATATGTCTTATTCTGCCAGACTAAAGAAATTTCAGCTCTATTCAGTAGCATGCCGCCTGCTCAGAGGTGATCTCTGCCTGACGTACAAGGCCATGTCCAATCAGGATCTGATGGACATATTCCACTTCAAAAAATCCAAATCCATCAGGACCACGAGAGCTAAAGACTTAAACCTCGGCACAAGTATGAATAGGACATGCTGGAGGGATAGATTCATAACCCAGAGGCTTCCCATGCTTTGGAACAAGATCCCAGTTCGTATTAGGCAGAGCCCCTCACTGACTCTCTTCAAGAGAAATCTTGATGAGTGGATGGGAGATCGTAAGTTTACCCCAGGGGTCACATCTGTATCACTGCTAGACAGGGGCACAGTAAACTAATTCTATTATATAAGGGGACCTTCATTGTGTCACTACTAGACAGAGGCACAGTATTCTAAATTTATTCTGTACATTTTTGTACCATTTCATGGGGTGGCAAAAGCCACATCACTATGGCTAGGCTTACAAATTCCCCAGGGCAGATAGCCTAGTACTAAACTATGAAACTATATGTAAAAAAAATGACTTCAGCTTCAAAGGCAAAGACTAAAGCACGTTTAAAGACAAAGAAACAAGTACAGCAGCCCCATGGACAGGCCTCCATGCCTAAAAAACAGATGCTCAAAATGGCCGAAGACCTAATTACTTTGATCAGGGGTTCCCATCCCCCTCCTGATAAGAGGCCTTGGCAAGAGACAGAATATTAATCTTCAGATAAGGTTTCCATTTCATCTGATTCCTCTTCTGATCAGGAATACTCGCTTCCTCCCTATGAGGATTTTGATGCTGAAGAATCTATCCCTTCAGCCTCTCCTCCTGAGGATTATTCTTTTGGGGAAACTCTGCATACCATGAGGGAGCATTTTCACTGGGGGAGCCAAGATTATTCAGAATCTAAGAAAAGGCTCAGAGACTTCCTTTTACTGCCTCAGCACAGGCCCCTTGCTATTCCTCCTGTGTTAGACATTGTAGATGATGTTTTTTGAGAGTCCAGTCTGACTCCTGACTCCTTACCTCCAGCTCCTGTTAAACCAGACAGATACTACAGGGTTCCTGATTCACATAAATTTATTTTTAAAAACCCTGCTGCTGACCCAGAAACTATCTCTCAGGGTCCCAAAGGGGTCAAGGCTTCCACTGCAAAAAAACCCTAACCCCTCTGACAGGGATTCTAGGGCACTGGACAGATGGGGAAAAAAGATTTACACTTCTGCTACCTTGGCTATAAGGGCTTTAGATTGTCAATTTCATATGCTTAAATATCAGCAATATATTGTGTCACTGCTTAACTCATTCACTCCGGAGCAGCTCAGGAAAAGCTGCCTGCTTAATTCCACCATAGGAACAACAGTGCAGCCTGAGCTCATTTTCAGAAAATCCATTTCTAATACCATACAGAAAACAAATGTTCATAGGTTCATACTAGGCTATCTGCCCTAGGGCATTTATAAGCCTAGCCAGAGTGTGTATGGCTTTCGCCACCCATATTAAATTAATTTTGCTATGCCCTTTTTCAAGGTTAGTATACTGTGCCTCTGTCTAACAGTGACACAGAAGTGATACCCGGGGTAAACCTACGATCTCCCATCCACTTATCAAGATTCCTCTTGAAGAGAGTCAATGAGGGACTCTGCCTAACCTGGACTGGGATTTTATTCCAGAGGAAGGGAGCCTCTGGGTTATGAATCTGTCCCTCCAGCATGTCCTATTTATTTCAGTGCTGAGGTTCAAGTCCCTCGAGCGCGTAGCTCTATGGGATTTGGATTTTCTGAGGTGCAGCATGTCCATTAATTCCGGGTTGGACATGGCTTTATACGTCAGGCACAGATCGCCTGTGAGCAGGCGGTATGCCACTGAGTAGAGCTGGAGTTTCTTTAACCGGGCAGCATACGGCATCTGTTTGAGCCCCTTCTTGGTGAGGTACTTTTGGGGTCTTTCCAGTTGCTGCAGGTGTCTGGTAAGGTACATCCCAAAAGGGGCATTGTACTCAATTATGGGCCTGATGAGGGATGGGTAAAGAGGCACGATGACCTCCCCTGATGAAGATGTGAATCCCTTCATGATTAGGTGGGCTATATATTTTTCTAACCACTTTGGCCATGTGGTTGTCAAATGAGAGACTGCTGTCAACCTGGGTCCCCAGGTCCCTAATTACTTCTTCTGTACTTAATGGATTACCACATATGTGGTAATTTGTGGGCACTTTGTTTTTGCCAAAGGGGATGACTATACACTTTTTGGCGTTTAGCATGAGGCCATGGCTCTGGCACCAGTTGTCTGTTTCTATGAGGCCCTTTTGGAGGATGCTTGTGTCGGCTGGAGAGTCTATTATGGCGCCCAGTTTGCAGTCATCTGCGAAATTGGTCAGCCACAGTCCTTCAATGTTGGCCTGTACCTCCGAGAAATATATACCGAACAAGAGAGGTCCCAGGACTGAGCCTTGTGGGACGCCACTTGTAACTGGTTTGGAGTCTGACATGGCTCCAGCTATTCTAACCATGTGGGTTCTGTCCTTGAGCCAGTTTGCAACCCATCTAGTGACATAGGGGGTTATATTTAAGCTGGTGAGCTTATCTATAATGCCCAAGTGGGGTATTGTATCAAAGGCTTTTGCGAGGTCCAGGTAGGCTGTGTGGACCACCTTCCCCTTGTCTCAATGGCCTTGGTGACTGTTTCAAAGAAATCGACCAGGTTCTAGAGGCAGGATCTGCCCTTAACAAAGCCGAACTGGGTAGGATCCAGTGTCTGCAGGTCCTCAGTATCTTTATAAGGTCCATGATGATCCTTTCCATAGCTTTGCAGACCAAGTTAGTGAGACTTATGGCACGATAGTTTCCAGGATCCGTTGAGGCACCACCTTTGTGGAGAGGGACCACTGTTGCTGTACGCCACTCTTTGGGTACATATCCTGTAGTAAGGCTGAGATTGAACAGTAGTTTTAGGTTTGGGTTTAGCTCTTCTTGGAGTTCATGTAGGACGCATTCCGGGACACCGTCTGGTCCTATTGATGCTGTGTTTCTTGCTTTGGAGAGGGCAGCTCTTACCTGAGCATCTGAAATGTCAGGGGGCAGCACTCTACTGGGATAGATATTAGCCCTTTTAGTGGAGGGGGGGGGAGTTTGCGCTGAACCTGTCAGCTAGGATGTTGGCAATGTCTGTGGGTTTGGTGTATTTTTGTCATTTTGGACTAATTCTGAGCATATCTGGGAATTCCCACCCAGGTTCCTAACATAACTAAAGAAAGCCTTGTGATTATCCTTAGTGTCCTGTGCAATTTTTCTCTCGAAGCTGGCCTTAGACGATTTTATGAGTGCCCGTAGTTTTTTGCTAATACTGATCAGAGATGCCTTCCCTTTTTGGGATTTTGCTCCATCATGTAGTAGCTTCCTCCTTCTCTTGTATAGTTTGTTTATGGCTGGGGTCCACCAGACAGGACATCTGCCTTTGGAGGATTGGGTCTTGGTTTTATTTGGGATTGCATGATCCATGCATTCCTAAAGGTGTTCATAGAATGCGTTTATAAAGGATTTTGTGGTCTGGGCCGTATTATCCACAGGCCCAGGGGCTTTGAAGGATTCCACCTTGGTTTTGAGGAGTGTGAAATTTGCTTTAGAGAAGTTTTTCACTGTGGTTTTCTGGGCATGGGGTGGGGTTGGGATGTGAATATCCAGTGAGATTAGTTTATGGTCTGATCTTACCAGTGAGGGATACACTTCTGGTCTGGAGCATAGAGTCCCCATGTTGGTGATGATCAGGTCCAGTATGTTTTCCCCTCTTGTGGGAGTGGTAACACGTTGTTCCATAGCATTTGAGTTTATAAATTCTAGGAACCTTTGGGCTAGGGTGTTGGAGCTAGAGTAATGCTCCCAGTCTATGGTTGGGTAGTTGAAGTCACCCAATATAATGCTGTTTGGAGAGACCTTCATATTTTCCAGTGTTCTCAGGAAGGCCGAGTGGGGTTCCTGGGTTTGGGAGGGTGGTCTGTAGCAGGCTATAAACTGGAAGGCAGTTTTACCCACTGTTAGTTGCTCATGGATAATCTCTGATGCTTCTTGCTGTGCCACCAACCTGGAGGTGTGGGTATCTTTGACGAATATTGATACTCCCCCTCCTTTTGTGGTTCGGTCCAAGTTTTGGGGCTGAAAAGCATGGTATGAGGTATAACCTGGTAGTGCTGGTGTGCTCTCGAGAGCCTTGAACCAGGTTTCTGTTACTGCACAGATATCGATGTTCTCCATGCTAAGGAGAGTTTTGAGTACGTGCGTCTTGAGGTTTAGACTTCTGGCATTGAGTAGCATTACTCTTAGTTTCTTATCCCTTGTGATACCTATGGAGGTGGGTTTGTCTTTTGAGCCTTGCCTAAAAAAGGCACTATGGGGGTAGCAAGAGCCTTTGCCAATATCCGAAAGCCCAGGGGTGACAGGTGCAAGCCGTCCCTAACGAAGCATCGTGGCTTGTTGAGCATGTCATCCCAGGCTGACAGGCATTGGATCCCCTTTGAATGACACCAATACTTAAGCCAATTGTTGAAATTGATAATCTTGTCTTCATACTGTGGTATCATTCTTGGTGAGGGTAAGATGCTACTCAAAGTCAGGGTCATACCGGCCTGGGCTACATGCTCAGAGAGCTCCTCTATGTCTCTCTTCATGTAGTCCAGGGAGGTACATCTCGGGTCATTCACACCAGCATGGACAATGACGGAGTCATATTTGTACTTGCCTTGGAGTGACCTGAGTGCTTGTTTTGTGGCGGATCCTAGCGCCCGACAGGCAGCTCACCGTGACCTTCTCCTAGTTCAGCCTGGTGAGTGCGACGTCAGTGTGCCTGATGATAGTCACCTATTACAAGTGTATCAGGTGTGTTGTTTAGCCTTAAGGGCTGTGACTGTTTGGCACACTGGCTTTGTGAGCTATGTGTTGCACGTGTTTTGTTTTGGGGTAGCGGTTGCTTGGGTGTCTGCTTTGAAGGTCTCTGCTGCTTAGGCAGATTTTTATTTAGAGCCTCCAAGTATGTTTTTGTGCGTTTGTGTTTGGTTTGCTGTCGTGGTAGGTCTATGTGAGACTGGAATTGTAGTGAGTGTGGTTTCCTTCTCCTCCTGACTGGTTACGCCAGTACTGAGTTGAGAGAGCTTAGCATCCAGTTTGGCTATATGGTTGCATCTCTCACGTGTGTTGGAATTTGTTGGGAGGAGGAGAGGGTTGTCTGTGTACATGAGGCAGTTGTAACATTGCCTCAAGATTCCCAGATTCACCAGCTGGACTGGAGAGGAGATTGACAACTGACCTTTGGACATGCTAGAATAGTATTGGGAATTTCTTTATAATTGAAAAAAATGGCCAATGGGGAGCAAGGTACTCCAGGGGGAGTTTGTGAGGGTGTAGTGTTTTTAATTTTTTAGTGCTGACTTATATAATTGCTTTAGTGAGCAAGTGCCAGGTAACTTAAATGCAAAAATGACAAACAGTAACTTTCTTTCAAGGTAACTCTTTAACTGTAAGAGCTAGACTAAAAATGTAAACGCGAAAGTTGTTCAGCCGACACTGACCTTTCCAACAGCGTAAATGTTGATAGTGCATATCAAAGTCATTATTAAATATTTGGCAAGGAAGGCTGATATTCTGCATATTTTTTACCTTTTTGGAAAAGCAAAGCACAATATCTTGGTCAATGTACTATGCAGACCCATACAATTTGAATTTAATTTGTTAATATGAATGTCAGCTTTAGAATGATACCTTAACCATTACTGTGGGATGCTCCTTTCTTGAGATATTCACAGAAATATGATTAATATATTATTTCTCATAATTGATAAATAAACAAAAGCATAATATCTCATCTGTAACAGACAGAGCCTACATATCAGTGTAGAAGTTGTGCATCTGAATTTTAGCTTCAAAATGATGCATCATTTGTGTGATCACCATGTTCCCTTGCAAAGATATGGGCATAATAATAAGTATTGTAAATGTATAATTTTCATAATCGTACAAGAACAAACTGTGATATCTGTGCATGTGTACAGTGTACAGACAGTTCTTTTACCATGTTGTAAGGAGTAACACGGTCTTCGAAGTGAGGTATTACTTGACTTGGTGCACTGACATGCTCCCTTGCAAAGTTTTTTTACCAAAATATGAAAAAATTATTTCCATAACCTAATTCCAAACAAACTTTGATATCTGCACATGTGTCCAACATACAGGCACAATTATTTTACCATGTTGGAACCAGCAGTACTGTCTTCAAAATGAGGTATTACTTGGCACATTCAGATGCTCCCTTACAAAGTTATCTACCAAAATATGACAAAAATTAATAATTTCCATAATCTAACTCCGAAACTTAATTTGATATCTGCACATGAGTGTAACATACAGGCACCATTCTTTTGCCATGTTAGAACTATCGATACTATTTTCAAAATGAGGTATTAGCACATTCAGATGCTCCCTTGCAAAGTTATTTACCAAAATATGAAAATAAAAGTCATAATTTCCATAACCTAAGTCCAAAACAAACTTTGATATCTGCACATATGTCCCACATACAGGCACAATTCTTGTACCATGTTGGAACCAGCAATACCGTCTCCAAAATGAGGTATTACTTGGTACATTCAGATGCTCCCTTGTAAAGTTATTTACCAAAATATGAAAAAAAATCATATTTTCCATAACCGAAGTCCGAAACAAACTTTGATATCTGCATATGAGTACAACATACAGGCACCATTCTTTTCCCATGTTAGAACTATCAATACTGTTTTCAAAATGAGGTATTACTTAGCACATTCTGATGCTCCCTTGCAAAAATTATTTACCAAATATGAAAAAAAAATCATAACTTCCATAACCCAAGTCCGAAACAAACTTTGATATCTGCACATGTGTGCAACATACAGGCAATTTGTTTACCATGTTGGAACTATCAATACTGTCTTCAAAATGAGGTATTACTTGGCACACTGACATGCTCCCTCACAAAGTTATTTACCAAAATATGAAAACATCAAATTTCCATAACACAAGTCCTAACCAAACTGATATATGTGCATGTGTACAGCATTCAGAAGCAGTTGTTTTACCATGCAGACACATGATTGTGAATATACACATTCTTGGTGTAGCCAACATACTTCTGAATGGGTACATGTAAAGAGAAAAAGCAAGGTAAGGACCACCACTCCACTAATGAACCCAGGACAGGCATGGGACAGTGGTAGGCAGGGCCATCTTAGCCTGATAGCTGTGCTGGCTACCCACTCAGACAGCCGCACTGCAGTCTCACAACCTCCTCCTGTGTCAGCAGTCTGCCTTACCTATGCCTTTTCTCTTTACATGTGTCCATTCAGCAATGGACCTAAGGGATCAATTTCTGTATTAGTAAGCCCTTCCTGTCATCTAACTCTACACATGCCTGATAAAAGCAGACAAAAAAAATGAAGTATTGCAGGATGGTCAGTGACATATTACATTGTACGTGGTAGCACTCTCCTAAAACAGTTCTTTCTCAGCATCCTCACCAACTCCTTACCACAGTTATTTGCCAAACTCAGAGAAATATATTTTACACAACACATTTCATAATAGTGTTTTACTTACTATACTGGTCCTACTTGGTCATGGTTGTTTTCCATGCTTCTCACAAGCTGCATGTTGGCAATCCTGCATAACTCTCCTCACGCCATTGTGGAGGTCGGTCAAGAATAACACAATGCCCTTCTCAGTTAGGTGAATGCCATCCCCTCTGAACAGATGAACATCTTCCACGGTGATGCTGTTATGGCAGATTGTAGATCCACCGACCCTGTGCATCAAGCCATGTATGAATCCATTCTGTAAACATCTGGCCTTGTGCGCTGCCCATTGACTGCCATATCTGGCGAGGAATTGTCAGACCACACAAAATGACAACATGGTCACCACGTCTGCAGGTGTTCACAAATTGCTCTGATTTGAAACCGTAGCCTTCCGAGTGGTTGACTGATCACATCATTCCCTCCAATGTGCAGCACAAGGATGTTAGGCTCAGAGTAGATGGAACACTTTTCTTCCAACAACTGCAGTACTTCACTCCAGTGCATAACCTCTTCTTGCAATCCAGTACACCTTCACACTGGATGTGGGGAAGCTCATGTTGTAGTGTTTTTCAGTTACGGAGGCATAGCTGGCAGCCCATTGAATGTAGGAATGGCCACATACCCACACTCACTTGTTCTCCTGCTCATGAAGCCATGTCAGCATCAGAAGGTGGACAAACCTGCACAGGAAATAAAATGCAAACAGATTACTACTGATGTTTTTCAGATTATTGGAAGAGTACATATATATGTGTATCATATGCATTACCTGGTTAGCCCATCCATGTCTCCTTTTCGGCAATGGCCATAATGAGTGAAAGGGAGGGAGGTAATGTAAACCCTCTTCCATAACATCCATGGTGGCTGGGTATACCCCCCCCCCCACCGTGACGCATCCACCAACACAAGAGCAGTTGGCACAAAAGACTGAAGAGGGTCTGTTTATCAGAAAAATTTGTGATTTTCTGGCAAATCAGAGGACACCAAGCACTAAATAACATATACATTCATATCCCTCATACAGTGTACCACAAATCCTGTTCTGGCAACTTTCTCTAAAAATAATAAATTGAAAATGTATCCCTGTCCTAACTCTCAAGTGTCCTGATTTTTGCAGGATGTCCAATTTGTGCCTCGTAGATTTGTTACATTTCTTGAAACTGTACAAATGACAGCATGAAAGTGTGTGTCTGGGGGAATTGCAATGACTCCAAATGGAGAAAAAGCTAAATCTGACTTGTGCATTCAGCAATGTAATAACGACTTCTACTTATGTTAATAACAGTGACAGCTGTTGACAGTTTGGCTGAAAAGTGATAATGACTCAGTGCTATATTGTAACTGCAGTGTGATAATGATGTGCAAAATTACACATGCTCAGACACGGGTGATAATTGCTGCCCATCGCATAGGCTTTCATGTCATTACCTTGTGCAGCAGTTAGGTAACAGACTCATTATCATCAGTAAAGAGAATACTTGACTAATTCAGTAAAATAGTATAACATTTAGATATTGAGCCCTTCCCCCCAGCTCTACATACTTTGTACGTATGAAAAAACAGCCCAGTAAACAGGAACCCCCCCCCCCCCCCCCATAAAAATCAAACCGATTTCCCTCAGCCTAAAGGTAAGGCAAGCTGCTTTTATAGTGTGGATAAAATTATTAGATTAGAATAATTATAGTATAAAAAACATAGCTGCCACAGTTCACAACAGCATATTCTGTACAACCAGTGTTATATTTGGATGGAATAAAACAGTACCAAAACATATGAACCATCTTCTGCCATGGGCATTCACAAATGTACAAGTTGTAAACAATCATTACAGAATGTTGTAAGTGCCTAATGAATTGAATAGTAACGATGAAGACTCTTGCTCAGTGTATCTTTCCCCTCCTTGCCAATCTGCTCCGATTTAATTCACCAGAAACATCATATATGATTTGTGAACCTCTACTATTGTTTTATCATGAGAGCTGGCCCTCACATTGTAACAAGTAAATCTGGACATTAGTTCAACCCTAAATATCAGACTATTAAATGTGTCAATATGGTCTGGATTTGGAAGATTTATACTACAAATCAACAGCCACTTTTTAATCTCTACTATTTCAGCTATAATTACAAACCAATATTCACCAAATCTTGATTTCTTCATCAATCTCAACACAAATGAACCATGATATCCACACTGCCTACTTGGATCTACTGAGTCATTCAAATTACAGCCAAACACTTTGGTTATGGGTGACTTTAACTACCCATCCATGGAGTGGGTAAACTGTATGTACACTAACCTGCTCGGCCAAAGATTCTTAGAGTTCGTTAACTCCAGTGCCTTGGAATCCCCACAAGGGGTCCAAACATTCTCCTGGTGAAGTCTGATCATAAAACAGTTTCATTCAAAGTACCGATTACATCAACCCCCCCCCCCCCCCCCAGGAGAAATTAAACTAAAAAACGCCTCCAAGGCCAACTACAGCATTAATAGCTTCAAAACACCTGTCCCCTCTGACGGCATGGACACCTATAATGGGATATACACCAGTGCTCTGAATAAAAACCTATGCAATTGCACTGCCTAGGTTGATAGGACCAAAGCAACATCCTCTAAAAAAACAGCCTGTATGGTGGACATCTGCCATAAACAGGTTATACAATGAGGAAGACATTTCTGGCTAAGAACATGAAGGAATATTCTTAGAATTGAAAGCACATCCTTCTCAGCTTGAGCTAGCAAATAAGACATCCTGTAAAGTCCTCTAAAGCAAACTATGAATCAAAATTAGCATCCCTATCTAAGGATAACCATAAGGCATTCCTTAGCTACATCTGAGTCTAGGTGATCATATTTATGTAAAATATATAAAATAATTAAGACTATGCTCTCCAAATGAGCTCAGCTTTAACCACACGGGGAAAAAAACAATCCTTCAGTAACGCTTGCTGGTAAGAACATGCACCAAAATGAGACATTCACCCAAGGGACCCCTACAATAAAATGGCGAAGTATGCACAAGCACCAGAATGAAATATGTCCCCAAATGTCCCTTCAGTAATAATGCCTGGCATGTACATGCACCAAAATGAAACCTTCAGTACAGGTTTAAACACTCCCTTACTTATATTTACTTTTAATGTTGGGGTAAAGGAGAATGTCACATTTTACAAAGCACAAAGGTCTGAAAGTGATCCTAATTAACTCTATAAATTTGAAAAGTGCCAGCTAAAACAAATAAAGGAATTAAAAAAAAAGACATCCAGATCTGAAATGCAAAATTTCTGATAAGAAAAGCAAACCCCATGTTGACAAAAAATACATGCACATATCCATGGTAATCAATAAAAATATAAAACATCTAATACCGTCAAAAAAACAACTTTTGACATAGACTATAGTATCGACATCAAATAAAACCTACTAAACATAAAGAAATCTATTGAGCTGACAAACTCAATGGATCAGTCTACGCAGTATATTTTGTTTATATCACAAAAAACTGGCATTTTAACAGGGATGTGTACACTTTCACTGTATATGCACAGACCTGGAGATTATCTGGAGGTACTGTATGCAAGGGGAGCAGAGCCTTTTGGTAACAACAAATAGAGGAGAGTATGCTCATTATGACAGTTACATGCCTAGTGCAGGTGTAGTGGATGACTGAGTAAATACCAAATATACACAAGAATCAAAATGAAACATTCCCCCAATGACCTCTTCAGTAGTATATCCGAGTATACACAAGCTCTAAAATGAAACCTTTGCTACAAGACCCCTTCAGTAGTATGTCCAAGTATGCATAAGAACCAAAATGAAACATTCACCCCAATGACCCTTTCAGTGTTGATGACAAGCCGGAGAGTGGTGGCCGGCAATATTACATAATGCTTCAAATAAGAAGTCAGTAAATATGAGCAGAATAAATGTAACAACTAGATAAAATATATGCATGCCTAGGATTAGCCACTAAATGCAAAAGCATCTACAACAGCTAACGTTAACAGGCTGAATACTCTAAAAAATGTGCATAAAACAGGTACCCTACCTTTCTTCATGTCATCAAACACATACATACACATCTTTTGATACCTAATCCCCTTAGTTAATTTTCTAGTATTAAGCTACCCAATCCTCCTTTATAAGATTTTCTTTCAATCTGCGTGCCCAAAAAAGTGTTTCCATAAATATGAAAACATGCATTATTCACTATAAGGGGGAAACAGTACTTTTGTACCCTTTAGCCAAAACATTTCATACAACGTACAGGCAACTTTGACAATGTCTGCAAAAGAATCATCATTTATATCAAATGACTGACTACTGTCCTCATTTAGTTGTACTAATGCTGTACGAGGTAATTATTTCCATAATGAAGTCAATGAAATCACTCTCTTCATTCAAAATAACATTCCCATATTGTTGCCCCAGTGAACTGCTGCAATAAGAAAAATTGTACCTTAATTTAATCTTGCAAAAGAAACTATTGAACATCCACCACAATTTTCTGTAATGTATGGAAGGACAACAGTAGGCACAAATGTAAAGCCCTATTGCATCACTGAGACATAGGCATTCGTTTATAACACTGTCCACATTAACTATTTGTGGGCCGTTTTTCATCAGCTTGTGATGTTGCATTGCTGACTATAACTTGCAGGGTTGCCTCCGTATAACAGGCAAACCAAGTTACCCACCATCTTACTCTGCCATAGTCTCCACACCTAATTATTGCAGACTAAATGAAGAAAGTAGACAATGTCTCAAATAGTCTGTGGGTTTGTACAACCCCATTTACATAAGGGTACACAAACAGAAATAAATGTAATTCACTTACATAACCTCCTACATACTGGCATATGGGCTACAAAAGGGAAGACATTCTAAAGCTCCCCATTCCTGCTTTTGCTATGATACAGAAACGTCATTTTGAATCTTCTGCTGCCTCGACGAGTCAACAGAAGAGCTCCTCGCTCCTTCAAGTAGCACTGTGAAGCCAAACTTGTTGAACGACATTTGGACAAACTCAACACCAACACGTATTGGCCAGAATTAGTTTACCAAGCCTAAAGTCGGCTGCATTTTCAAAACGGACAATTTTTTATTGATGACAACAGATGCCACAATCAAGGAAGAACTGGAATGCAGAGTATTATTTTTTTAAATGTGAAATACTCAGCTTTCTGCATTTAATACCTTTTTTTTGTTGCTGAATCAAAAGATTACACACAGTACTCAGTTCCGTAGCAATGCTTTATAAGACTCTAACCCCTAAAGCAACCCAAGTTCCATAATGCTATCTAGCAAAACTAGTGATAGACAACTGTCGCATAAAAAAAATGCACATGAATGTCCATTGAATGTTTACTTAGAGGGACACTAAAAACATCTGCCTGAAGGTTTAGTGCATTTTTTGTAAAATAACCCAATACAAACTTTACATCCTTTGTCGCAGCGAATATTACTTGCTTTTGCACAGCAATGCCTCACAATAAGGCTCATGACCTATGGAAAGAGGATCCCTAAGTGCAGACAGCTTAGGGAGCCTAGAGGCTCTACCTGACAGTCACGTTGCTCTGGTATCTGTGCTTGAAACAATCGCACCATAAAAGAGTCTATATTAAAAAAAAAAAAAAAAAAAAAAGGGGGGGGGGCAAACAAAATGAACAACCGTCAGAGCCAGCTGTAACAAAAATCCAGAGCACTTGTTAATACCTGCAGGGAGTTACAGGCCTTGTTATCAAAAGATACAGCAGATAAACTTCCATTCAAGTGTGCTACGAGCAGAGATGAGCACTTTTATTTTACATGTAGGTCGGGCTCATTTTTTTTTTGATGAAATGTTTAACCAGAAGTTCCCCTGAAGTGTTCTATCTCTACGAACCTTTGTGGCACATCTGGAATTACTCTGTACAAGCAGGACGGGACTCTCCTTCAAAGAGCAGCAAAGGACATGCTTCGGTCATTGTACAAGTGTGACTTTTCAAACTTTACATGAAACTTAGTAGTATAAACCTTTTCAGGTTTGAGGCCAACAAGATGATCTGTTCTCTTCTCCTGTGTCCTGATCACAGACGGGAGAACCTTGAACTTGTCTGTGAAGAGATTTGCAAACTTTTATGTCCATTCTGAGTGAATATGAGCAGTATAATTTTAGGAAGCCACTTCACAGTATCTTACCCGCTAAAATGAAACACTACAGGGAAATCAAGGATTTCTTTGCCGCTACTAAAACCTAAAAATCATGTAACGCATGAGTTATGTACGAATCTGATTGGCTGCCACCACTTCATTTAGGAAACTCTTTGC
This sequence comes from Protopterus annectens, assembly GCF_019279795.1. Classification (NCBI taxonomy): domain Eukaryota; kingdom Metazoa; phylum Chordata; order Ceratodontiformes; family Protopteridae; genus Protopterus; species Protopterus annectens. The sequence goes on from NC_056743.1 coordinate 1,278,233,263, forward strand.
TGTAATGATAAGAATACACAGGGAGCATTCCCACCCGATTTACTTATAAAAGTCCAATAGGACCATCCTAAGTTGAGAAGGTAACCGACAACATTCAGTTACTTTCTCAACTTATTTTTCAAAAATACCTTCAAATTAGGGTTGTAAACTTACTTGCGTTGCTGGAAGGCACTCTGGGTTAACATAATGGAATTCCTATCTTCTCATGGCGCGCTCGGTGTTAAGCACAGAGGCGCTATGAGAAGGTACTCTGGGTTAATGAAACAGAAAATGTTGATAAATTCTGAATGTGCAGAAAATAAAGAAATGCAGGATTTATTGCATGCAGCTGAACAAGTTGGAAAGCATACTTTGCAATGTGGTTTTGATTCTCTGGAGGCCTCCTGCAGGGCTGCTGCTATGGGTTCTGTCATCAGGAGGCATGCTTGGTTAAAGGAACAGAATCTGCCTGATCATGTTAAAGCAAAATTATTAGATGCTCCATTACAGCATGATACCTTGTTTGGTGTTAAAGCAGAGGAGGTGTTGAAAATGGAGGACAAAGCAAAATCTATGCAAACAGTCAAGGATTTCTTACAGGTACAACCTCCAAGATTTAGCAGACACTGGCCTACAAAGAATTGGTCATTTCCAGTGTCAGACAGGCCACAAAGGGGCAGATACCGTGCCCTAGAGGCAGGTCCCCGCCCCAAGGTACATACAGGTCTAAACAATGGGGTGCTTCTACCTCCAAAAGTGGAGAAGACAAATCACAGCCATACAGGAAACAGTCCCAATGACTTCCCCCTGCCTGCGACAAGCACTTATCTTCTGGCAGTACCTTTAGGGGGAAAACTAGCATTTTTTCATCAAAATTGACACATAATAACCCAGGGCACATGGGTCTTGAACATACTGTCACAAGGCTACACGTTGCCCTTTCATACCCTGCCAAGGGCACACGGTTTTCCAGACCTGCCAAAAAATCAATGGGCAGAGGCACAAAAGCAAATTTCATCCCTCATGGACATGAGGGCCATTCAGCAAGTACCAGAGCAAGAGCAGGGGCAAGGATTTTACTCTACTGTTCTTGGTGCCCAGAAAGGACAAAGCCTGGAGACCAATACTGGACCTATCTAATCTAAACACATATCTGGATATTCCAAAATTCAAAATGTTGACTCTGCAGCAGCTTCTGCCCATGCTGGGCAAGAAGACTTGGCTTGTGATTTTAGACCTAAGAGGCATACTTGCATGTCCCAATCAGACAATCATGCAGAAGATACCTCAGATTCATAGCTGGCTCAATGCACTACCAATTCTCTGCACTGCCCTTTGGCTTATCTACTGCACCCAGGGTCTTCACAAAATGCTTGGCTCCAATAATTGCATTTTGCAGACAAAGAGGAATACAAATATATCTTTAATTGGACGACTGCCTCATTCAAGCAGAGAACAAGGACATTCTACTACAGCATCTGGTGTTTGTAAAAAGATTACTAGCATACCTAGGGTACACGGTAAACGAAAAGAAATCAAAACTTGTACCCTCTCAAGAGATAATATTCCTGGGTGCAAGCTTAAATACAGCTGCCCAGATGACTTATCTCACACCAGACAAGCAAAGGCAACTGACTACTTATTTCAAACTGTTGACAACAAAGGCCCAGTTATCTGCAAGAAAAATATTGCAGGCTTTGGGCTTCATGGCATCCTGCATTCTGCTAATTCCATATGCAAGACTGCATATGAGGAAACTTCAATGGTATCTAAAAAGTGTTTGGACTCAACATTGTCACAGCCTGGAAACAGTAATTACCCTCATTCCCTGCCTGCAGCAGGAGTTTCGATGGTGAGCAAAGGCCTGTCACCACAACATGGGACAACCATTCACTTTACCCACAGCCAGGCAAACATTAACAGCAGATGCTTCAGATTATACCTGGAGGGCCCACATGGCAGGAAGATGTATTCAGGGCACATGGTTCGCAAGCCAAATGCATCTACATATCAATCAAAAAGAGATGCTAGCTGTTCAGAATGCCCTGACCGTCTTCAAGGACCAACTTCATCCGGGACAACTACTGATAAAAATGGACAATACCACAGTCATGTGGTACATAAACAAGCCAGGGAGGCACTCATTCCTATCCCCTTTGCAGACTAGCCATGATTTTGTGGGACAAAGCATTGACTTACCAAGTACATCTGCAGGCACAATTCCTGCCAGGAAAGATAAATACTCTGGCAGACGAACTAAGCAGAAACCTCATGGATCCCCACTAGTGGAAATTGGATCTGCAAATATTCAGCATAATAATAAGGAAATGGGGATGCCCGGACATAGATCTATTTGCCTCTCCTCACAACTGCCAACTACAGAGATTCTGCACAATGAAAATCTTATGCCGAAAAATGGAAGATATTCTGTGCTTGGAACCAGGCACAAGGAATTGACACGATTGTACCAAATATTCCTCAGATTTTGCAATACTTAACCGAGATGCTGGACAAAGGCCTATCCTTTTCATCAATTAAGATTCATGCCTCTGCCATTTCAGCTCATTACAATACAGAGCCACCTGTTTTTTCTCATCCTTTACTAAGGCGGTACCTCAGAGGAGACAAAAACCTAAGGCCTCCAAGTAGAGCATCAATACCTGCATGGGAACTCAATTATGTCTTGGAAAAACTCACCCTGCCTCCTTTTGAACCAGCCGCTACAGCTGATATAAAATGTTTATCTTGGAAAACAGCTCTGTTCCTAGCAATAACCTCTGCAAGACGAGTCTCAGAGCTACAGGCACTCATGGCTGTGGAACCTTTTATCATTTTCCATCCAGGTAGGGTTTCTCTGAGGACAAACCCGACATTTATGCCTAAGGTAGTGTCCAGTGTGGCCCTTAACCAAACTATTCACTTACCTACCTTTTATCCAAATCCACAGAATAAGGGTGAGAGACTTCTGCATTCTTTGGACATACACAGACAGCTGCGCTTCTACCTGGACAGAACCAAAGCTTTCAGAAAGACTGCACAATTACTAGTGGCATATGCTGCAGGATTACAAGAAAAGGCCATCTCAAAGCAGACTATTTCAAAGTGGATAGGCCACTGCATACGTTTCTGCTATTCACAGCATGGCAAATCAGTGCCTAAGGCCATTAGGCCACATTCAACCAGAGCAGCAGCTACTTCAGCAGCCTTCCTCAGAGGAGTACCAACCAAAGACATTTTAGAGGCTGCAACCTGGGACTCCGTGCACACTTTTACAAAGCACTATCACTTACCACTCTACTCTAAATCCAGGGCAGGCTTTGCCACAGCAGTTCTGCAGGGCCTCATAGCCGCTCCTAATCCTATTTAGCTCCAGCCTCCCAACCTTAGCTTTGGGATTCAACCCAATTGTAATGACGGCAACAGTGAAACACGATGAACATCGTACAGTTGTGTACCTACCATAAATGTAGATGTTCGAGTGTATTCAGTGTTGCAGTCCAGGTTACCCACCCACCATCCACCTTATCATTGCTGGAACTTATCTGTACTTTTCTATTCTATACAACCTATGTGGTGTATTTGCTGGTAGAGGAAAGAATAATTTGCTTTGGTGCATGCATGCTTATTGACATATCTTTAGCCTACCCTTATGGGGGCACCTGACATCTGGGGCAAGAAAAACTGAAGAAAATGATGGCTGCATCTTTTATACCCGTGGCGCACTGACGTCGGGGAGGAGGCGACAACAACCGACACCGGACCTAGACTTTGGAATTCAGGCCAACTGCGGGTAGCCTTGCCAGCAGGATAACCCAATTGTAATGACTGCAACAGTGAATACACTCTAACATCTACATTTATGGTAGGTACACAACTGTACTTTTTATATGACTGAGTTTCAGTACCATCGAGAAAGCAATTTGATCTGACCCTTGCTAAAGTATCTAGATGTGTGTGGAAGTGAACTTTTAAGTTGAGTACTTAAAGGTGTGGATGAGGAACTCAAAGTATGTAAAACAAAGGCTTTGGGCAAAAATGTTGAAACTTGTGCAAGGGGAAAAAAATGAAGTAAAAATAAAATGCAGGCAACCTCATGTTTTCAAGATGGTATCCAGAAATTCAGTTGGCAATAGAGCTGCATATACTTGGGGTGTGAATGGCCACTTTAAAGCATGCTGTAGAGCATTTAATCAAATCTGGACATTGTGTGTAGATCAGAATCATTTTATAAAGGTGAGAAGTATATATAAACCTGCTTAGCAAGATTTACATGTTGTCTCAAATATGCATATCAAAGCAGAAATGTTTGTGCAGTTGAAATGCATAATCTGGATGTAGTGCAAACTTGAGAGAGTACTGGAAATCTTTGATTTTAGAAACTTGATTCAAAATGAAGTATTATATTTACCCTTTCATCCAACACCCTTCCTGCTGTCCTCCTTCACTTCCCTGTCATCTTTTTATGCTGATGACATTAAACATATAAAATGAGTTCTATTCAGAACCAATCCCTAGCTTTCCAAGGTCCCCAACAACTGTCATATATCCATCAATCATTTTAACACCCTTGACACCAAACAATTACAGTTCCTAAGAATGTGGGGTTAGAGCAACATTTTAACTTCCAATTTCACGTGCAAGTAACCAAACTAAAAATCCAATACTCTACTCTTCTAGGCAGCTCAAAAGTTTCCCACTTTCCATCCCCAGAAGGATGGATAGCCATTGGTAAAGGGGTGGTCCTTTCATAGCTTTAATATAGGCCACCTTTGGTGGTATCGGCCTTTAAGCAATCTCAAAAAAAGCACTTAGAGTTCCAGCATTTTCCCTGTTTAGACCGTTGAGATTTTAAACATTCGATCTGATGATATATAAATGCTTTTAAAAAGTCTATCCTATTGCCAATGCATACAGAAATATTTTGCTTTCAGAGAAGGTCACCAGTCATGAATGTAGCCTTAAAGCAGCCTATTAGGCCAAGTATGTCCCTGCGAAATTTGTGCTCAACCTTTCCGGATACACTTTGGCCATCATTGTACAGTGCCATATATACAGCTGCACACAAGACCATTGCAATGGTCCCTCAAGTTTCAGTGGTGTCAAAAGGAGCAACCATAATTGCACAGGATTACAGTAGCATGGTGTTGGCTGCAAACCCCCAATATTTCCTTGGGGAATTTTCACGTACCCCAGCTCTCCTGTGCGCTCTTTACAGATGGGTCTGCCCTAGCATGTGGGACACTTTTTGGGTAGAATAGCTCAGGGATCTTATTTACAGAAAACACAACTGTATATCAGTGAATTAGATCCACATAATCTTTCTGTTCCTTCAGGCCTTTGACTTTCATTCCCAAAGGACCATGAGTCTCCACATGGGCAGTGTGACAGTGTGTCATATCAGCAAACTACAGTGGAACTCTTTCCTCAGAGAGGCCATCAGCTCTAGGTACTGGCCCTTAACCCATTAGCCAGTAGTGCACATACTATGGGGATCCATGTTGGCAGATTGAACACTAATTTGCTGCTTCCCCATGAGTGGTCTTTGACTCAGATAATGGTGAGTATATTGTTTCATGGGTGGGGCTAACCACTGATGGACCCGTTTGTATTGTTACTAAATGAAAAGTGTCAGAACTTCATTTTCTGTAACAATACTAGAGATGAGAGATGCCATAACAGTGACATGGCCACTGGGCCTCCCTCTTTATATAGCTAGCTCTGTGCCATTAACTAAAACATAAACAACTAGCTAAGATAAGTACTTTGTATACTGTGATAAAGAAATATGTATCCTGTCTAACTCTATGTCATTATACTGCATACCGTCCTTGCTAATATGTTATTAATGTTACATTTGTAGTAATCTCAGAAATAGTAATGGCAGTCTTGTACTTGTATGTAAATAGCCTATGTTTTTGTTAAGTTCTTTCAGCTCATTTACTGTACCTAATTATCAATGTAACTCTGTTGGAGCTTTTCTCCCCGGGCCTCCGCTGAAAAAGGACATGTATCCAGTCGGACCATCCCGGTTAACAAATGTAAAATAAAATAAATAATAAATATACTCTCCACTCCCTATCATTCTCAAAGCAGAGCACAATCCCAGTATTGCAAATCTAGGATGATCCTGTTAAGTCCCTACTAGACAGTCAACTGTGCTTTCCACTGTTGTCCATTTGCATTCTGGAGGGGCCACTCACTCATTCCATCCTGGGTTTTAATGGCCACTATCCTGGGAGTCTTACCCAGACCTTAATATACAAAAAATTGTTGGTTTGGCTTTTACAATTTTTAACATAATGAGTTAGTCCTAATACCTGGCATAGTAAGGGAGATGGCTTATGCTAGTAAAACTTCAAGGGAAGACTTACAGCCCCAGCAGGCACTGCTGCAGAGTGTTCTAAGATGTTTATCAGAACTTGAAAAAGGCTTCAATTATTCCGTCATTGAGTTGCACTTGCAGTTATCTTCAGTTTTTACCTAGGGCTTCATGCATCTTCCCTGCCAGTGGCAAAAGCTTTGTAGAGCCTTCATATTTAAGAAATCCTGCATCACCCAGGGAATGTTATTCATCCTGGGGGTATTAACCCGGACTCCATTCGCAATGGCATCCACTGCCAGCCTCAGACACTTGTTTTGAAAAACTTTTCCATTAGTGTTTGTGTTGGCCAGACAAATTTCTGAATTGCATGCCCTTTCAGTAAACCCTCCCAAATGATATTTTTCAAAAAGACAAGCTGACTGTTCAAAGCCCTCCTTCATGCCTTTCACAGCTATTGAGCCAAATTTACATGAGGCAATCAGCCTGTTCATGTTTTTCCAAAACTACCAGAGCAAAGGAGAAGTATATCCTATACTTTGTGTCTGTCCACAAGGTACCTAGATTATACATTAATAGGCCACCAAAGATTTAAAGGAAACTAATAAATTGCCTCATTTGCTCCTCAACAGTAAGATATGTAAGCATCTCAACCAAGTAGATTGCAGACTATATAAAATTCTGTTGTCTCACTAGGTCATGATTTCTGGCCCCACCAGTAACTCATTCTACAAGGGCAGGGGACATGTGGGTTGCTTCCTCAGTGGTGCCTCTGTTGCCTGTATTTACTCAGTAGCCAATTGAGTATGGTAGCTAACTAGTGAGTGCAACATAGATATTAGCTTCCAGGACATGTTCTTCATCTGGGGCTACTGTGGTCAAAGGAATGCTTGTCTAACCCCCCCCCCCCCTTGTGTGTAGCTGGTGGCTGTGTCCTGCAGGTTACTAAAAATAGGAGCACTTTACCACGTGTGAAAGTTACATACTTACCATAATGTTGTATCTGTAAGAAATGCATTGTCCTCCTGTAATAACACCCCCCCCCCCTTTACATCCCTCTGCCAGGGCCTGGGGTACCTTACCCCTTCACTCGCTCTCTCCAGGTATGTGTTTGCACCTGTTGTGTTTTTTTCTCTCTGGAGGTTATCTGCATCATGTATCCTAGAGATATGATTAACACTCTTAATATAAAGAACTAAATAGATGAGAAGTGAGCAACATCTTGGGAGTATGGAGACATAGCAATTCTGTGAAGAAGTTCCAGCTGCCTAGTGGTCTTAATGCTTGCAATATACAGTCCTTCGGGTTACCAAGTATGGGACAAGCACAAGGATCTACCATTATGGAAAATACATAACTTTCATTTGTTTGGTTTTGTATTTGTTTATACAGGATACACCATTTCAAATTAATGTGTATATTTTTAGAAACCTTTATCTTGTATAGGCTCATAGGTACATATTTGGCTTTTGATCTGTGAGGATCTTGTGTAGCTTGGCCTTACATTCCCATGGTAATTTTAGCCCTTAGTTTTTCTGTACAAATAACCTAGAGACTAGCTGAACAAGGATATGTTGAAACATTTAAATGTTTGCCTTGTCCATGAGGGACAGGGGTGCTGAACTGGAGGAAGGGGGCTTTGCAGTTAACCATCCTTCTTTTGGCTTTTCCCAGTTTGGGGTCGCCACAGCGGATCACCTGTCCGCTCATGATTGGCAGTGGAGTTTTACGGTGTCGAGTTGCCAGCCCGGCGCCCAACCTTCCACAGGAGGCACACGCACTCACTCATGCTTAGGGCCAATTTAGAGTGTCCAATCCACCTACAGCATACCATCAATTCGTCCAAATTGCATTTAAAGAGAGTAAGAGTAGTAGAAAGTAAGATAAGAGATGAGCATTTCAAATTCCAATCAGGATGATGCACAACTGTCTCTATGGTCACAGTTGAGACAATTGGGAAGAAGATAGAAATGAAGAAAGAGGCCAACTGCATATTCCTTGATTTGGCGGGAGTATATGACAAGGTCCCAAGAAACCTGATTTGTGCAGTACTGTGGTGATTCAAAGTCCCAGAAACATAGGTAGAATTAGTGTAAGCCATGTACAAGAACCCAATGACTTAAGTGCAGTCAGTGTTTGATCTCACAGAAGGGTTCCCACTGGGAATGGATGTGCATCAGGGTTCAGCTCTGAATCCGGTGCTGTTCATACTGGTGATAGACTGCATTAGCAAACAGGTCAGAGGGGACAGATCAACAAAGTTGCTGTATGACGATGTGGCATTGCAGACGAACTCTGAGCAACAATTTTTAAGGAAAGGATAGGGAATGGAATGCAAAATTGAAGGCACACTGGATGGAACTGAATACAGATAAGACCATTGTAATGTCAGCAAATGGAGGAAATCCAAAGATGCTGAGAAATGAGATAGAAGGAAAGATAGTGGAACAGGTTAGCAGCTTCAGGTATCTGGAAGAGGTGGTTGAGGATGAGGAAGTCTGCATAAAGAGGTCAAACCTATAATCAGAGGGGCTGCAAGCCAACTGGCATAGTGTGTCAAGGGTAAAATGCCAAAGAAGCTGAAAGGTAAGGTGTACAAAACAGTGTTGCAACCAGTACTGTTATATTGTATAGAATTCTGGGCAGTGAAGGCAGAGAGCTGTTGAGGAAGCTAGAGGTGATGGAGGTGAAGTGCTAGCGACAAGTGGTAGGATGCACACTGTGGGTCAGACGAAAAAATGAGGACATCAGAGCAGAAGCCAAAGTAACTCCAATTGCAGAGAAGGTCAAAGAGAACAGATTATGGTGGTTTGATAAGTGCAGAAAAGCAGAAGACAAAAGCTGGTAAAGATGATTTGGGACAGATGGGAAGTAGGCAAGAAGAAACAAGAGCATCCAGCAGATAGGCAGGTGGACTGTGTGAGAGAAGACCTGCGACAATCGAGCATGACTGTCGAACTTAGGAAAGAGAAATTGAATTGAGAGAGTTAACTACAGTTGACATGACATCCTCCAGCACAATGCAGACAATGGGAAAGATAATTATTCTGAGGTGAGATTGCAATATTTTTTGCATTTTGTGGATGCAGTGTTGTCATTCTTAGCTTATTTGAAGGTGCTGTGGGATGGTAAATTGTTCCACAGTGCAGACAAAACCCTTATGGAAAATGAATTTGTTTGTAATTTAGTTTAATTAGAAGTGGAACAGAGTGACCTGTGAGTTAAGAGGATCGGTGGGAAGGGAAGTCTCATACAGTGAAGTGACATTTGTATACGTGTGCATTTCCAAAAACAAGATGACTGGAGAGAGTGGAAGATTCACTCTCAAACAATAATCTGAAAGATATTATGAGTATGCCATTAAAGACAAGGTACCTAAGGGTATTCATCATGTTTAATCACTGCTGCAAGAGTGATACCTTCTGAATTCTGCAGGATGACTTGTATTAGGCCTGACTTCAAGCTCTGTACCTTTCTCACTTTTGGCTGGGTAGATTCCTTCCAACCTGGATGTCAGCAAATCTGTTTAAAGATGCCACGGGTGGACAAGCATCTTTTGATGTCCTTCCTTATCACTGTTGCAGTATTCTTCACTAAAGGGATCCCCTGCCAAAGGTAGTCCAATGTCCGGCTAGTATACCAGTGCCTTAGGTTTTCAAGGACATTGTACATCAAACGTATGCTCTCCGCTCAGGGTGTAGGGTAATAAACGTGACGTTCAGACATAAATACCTCAGAACTTTGCCACCAGTCCGAAAGTCATCTTGGGTCTGAACACTTCTTTGTTTGTGCTGTCTGCCAAGCTGTTTTCAGATAAGTACTATCTTTAGTTTACATGCCCTGTAGAAAGGGAAACTAGAGTCTCCATAAGAACCATCACAGGCATGTCTTTTTTGCTTCGGTGCTTCTCATGACCATACTTCATGCTCAGTTTGTCAAGCGTTTCTCCCCAAGACTCTTCATAGTTCTTACTTCTCGTCTAACTGGAGAACCAGTGTCTTAAGTTATTGATGCATAGTGCGATGGCAGACTCGTCCCATCCCGAGGGTCAGGCATCTGCCAGGAAACGGTCAAAAAAAGTTTGGTCTGATTCACCTGCTATACCCACCTTCCTTGGACGTCTCTCTTGAGGCAGGGGCAAGCTTGGAGGATCATCTGGTTGTTCCATCAAATTCCTCTGCCGCAACCTCGTTGAAGGCCGGCATAGATCTGACTTCTCATGCCCGAGCCTCTGCAGACATCTGTTGCAGAAGTTGAGGGGGAACCTTGGCTGATCGTATCCAAGGGACCAAAGGGCATTCCACAGATTCTTATTCTGGAGGAGATTCCCCACTACATTGAATGTCGACAAGGGTCCAGACCTCCTAATGTCTTTAAGGCTGATGTCCCTTTAAAGCAGCAGCAGAAAACTAAACACACTTCCCCTCTTTCCAAAGATCCCCAGTGTGAATGACAGGATTTTATGCAGGCCTTGAAGCCTCTGCCATATTCCTTCTCCATTGGACTATGGTTCTAAGGAGGAAGATTCCATTAGCCCAGATCCTCCCTTTGAGGAACTTTCTTGTGGGGATACTATGTCTTGCATGGTGGATTTTTTTTTAATGGGACTGTGCTTGGGTCTCTGACATCCAGAATGGGTATTATGACCTCCTCCAGATGGAATCCCATAAAATCTCTGCTGTCCCTTCTGTCCTAGCTGCCCTGTTAGACACTTTCTCAACAGCTTCTCAGACTCCTGATTCCCAATCTCCAGCCCCTAAAAAGAATGACAGGTTTTATAAGGTTGCCTGATTACTGTAAGCTTGTTACTCTCTTCTGACAAACCTTCCAAGCTCTTGCCTTCTTCTAAATTGCTTCCTCCTTTCAAGTACAGTAGAGCCATGGAGTGACTGGGCAAAAAGGTGTGTACTGCTGCTACCTTGGCCTTTCGGACTGTTAATTATCAGACCCATATGATCAGGTATGCCTTGGCTCTTCTTTTGTTATTCCTGTATCTGACCTTCCTAATTCTGAGGGAATGGTTTCAGCTCTCTCTGTTTGGCTCCTCTTTTCAAGTGGCTTGCCATTTTATTAAATGTAGCTAATACGCAGTTGAGGCTTCTAGAGCTACTGCCTTTGGCTCTGTGTTGATGTAATGTTTGGCTTTGCCTGATGATATTAAGGCTAAATTGATGGATGCTCCCCATGATTTCTGTGGGTTCTGCAGCTGCTGAGCTTTTTAAGTCCCTACAAGAAAAGGGAAAGGCAGAGCAGTAGCTGAAGCATATTTTTGTTTCCCCTGTTCCTAAATTTTAGAGGAATTATCCCTCTGAACTTGCCTTTCTACGTAGATTGTCGATCCCTCCTCCCAAAGGTAAAAAGGGTTCTAGACATGCTCCTTCTGCTGTCTACTCAGACTTCTACTACTCAGAAGCCTCTCTTTCCATACAAGCCAGTTTCTGTCTCCCTGCAGCCTAGGGTCAGGTTCCTTTGTCTCAATCTATTAATTTGCCCACATTTTTCCTTCTCTGCAGTCTGCTAGTGAGAAGGTTCTTCACACTTTACATTTGCATAGACAGCTCTGGTATTTGGATAAGACTAAGGCCATACAGAAGTCTGAGCAACAACTTATTTTTTTCATCCTAGATCTCTATTTTGGCTTTTTCTAAGGAGACCGTTTCTTCATGGGTCTCTAAGGCCATTTCTTTTTGTTACTCCTTTCATGGGAAAAGCCTATCTGCTTCTGTTAATTTTTATTCTACCAGGGCTGTGGCTTCCTCTGCTGCTGTTTTCCCCAAAGGTTTGTATACCAGTTCCAAACTGGAGGCTGATACTTGGTCTTCTGTCCATACCTTTACTAAGCATTACAAATTGGATGTTATTTCCAGAGCAAGAGCTGGCTTTGCCAGAGCTATCCAGCATGGTTTTCTGGAGGGTTATTCTAGGCCTTCCTCCTCCCACGTTTCTGCAGTGATATGGAAGGACATAGTACAGTCATTTAAAATCTTACCATAACAGATGTCCTCTTCACTGTTGCAGTATTTTCTGCCTCTCTTCTCTACTTTTTTTCCCTTCTGGACACGCACTGTTCTTTTCTCCTTGGGCTGTTGTTCCTCTTGGGGCTTTTCAGTTCTGAGGTATGTATGTCCTTGTGCCACCTTTATGCCCTACACTGTAAGTGGAGAGAATACATGTGACGTACGACGTCCTTGAAAGCCAAAGGCTGTGGTATATTGGCCTGATGTTGGGCTACCTTTGGCAGGGAATCCCTTTAGTGAAGAATACTTGCCACAGTGAAGAGAAGGACATCTACTGTTGTGGTAGGATTTTACACAATTGTACTTTCTTTTTGCATTATAAGTGGATGTCAATTTGTTCTGTTCCAGCATTTATCAGTCTGCTGCTCAACCTAGCTTCCTAACGTTTTAGATGAATACTCTAGTTGGGAAGCATTATCTCCAACTCCAGTGATCTCAAATTCATGGCCTTCAGGCATGAAGCTGCACTCAAATCAGCATAATTCTGGATGAGAAGTTACTGTATTACATGTCTAGCTGCAGTGGCTGTCTTTTGAGAACGTGGTCCGTAGCTGTGTGTACTAGTCCACATGTGGACCTTATGGTGTTTTTGCATTTTGCATTTGAGACTCGTTTTACTGTATGCTTTTTTCTTTATTTTTGGGGTGTCCGATATATGTCAGAAGTTAGTTTCTGGGTGCATTTCATGTCGGAAGAAGATCCTATGGGAAGGCGTCCACACCCAATGTTTCTGTTTGGAACCCAAGAGCAAGGTCCAAACATGCCTGCACTGTGTATACTTCAACCGGAGCTCTAAGTGAAGAGCAAAGACTTCATATATTTATCTGACCTAAAGAGGGCTGCATGCCTTTTTGCACTACTTAAAAAGATGGTAGAAACTCCTTTTATGAAGGATAGGGAGAAAAATGGTATCCTGTCTGAAACTGAAAGCCACCTTAGCCTAAAGTATGTTAGGTGCTGTGAGTTGCTTTTGCAACCCATGACCCTGAAAATTTACAGTTTCTTCCAAGGCCTCTGGCATTGGCCCTCAGGAGGTCAGCACCTTCTCTAATGTTAACCAATTATCTGGTGCCAAAATCCTCCAGTCTTCATTCAGTTTTGACACCACTTTGCAAGCAGTAGGTACTGGTGCTTGTTTTGATTCCTGAGCGTCAGGGCTGAATCTCTTCTGCGTTGGTGTATGAGAGCATCCATGGTTCTAAGATTGAAGCCAGTGACATCTGCCAGTGTATGGGGATCTCAGACAGCCCCAGCAAGATTTAGACAAAAGTCATATAGACGGTGGATGTGTCCACTGTCTTTCTTCAACATGAGCTTCCGGGCTTTCATAGTTCTCTGCATCCCATGTACCTTCTTGGGAATTAATGAAGTTGGGTTTGGATTTTGTGTGCTTTTTAAAGGAGCATATTCAGAGCATGAGTCTGTTGGGAGCCCTAGTCAGTTGGATAAGGACAACTGCCTTTCCCCAAGAAATCGACGTCCTCTGACTTACAGCGTCCTCTGACTTACAGGTAGATGAAGAGGCCTGTGTGGACCAAGCGCCTTCCATTCCAGTTTTTTATAAGTCAGGCAATGAAAGCACTCTAGCCTCTGTCTCATCACCTGAGGATTTCTCATTTGGTGGTAACTTTACCACGACAGGATGAAGCATCTTTTCATATGTGAGTCAAGTTCTCATTTATCTAGAAAGAGAGACAGGAGTTCTTGGACATAACTGAGCCAACACCCTTAGCAATAGAAGTCTTGGTAGATGCATTTGGTAGTGCATTTTATGGAACCCGACTCTCAATTCCTTGCTCCAAGGAAACTAGACAATTTTTACAGGGTTGTGGATTGCAGAAAACATCTGTCTAAAAATCCTGTTGCTTATCCAGCCACGTTTCCCTTGGATGCCAGCAAATTGTCTGTTGAAGCACTATTCAAGAACCCACTTCCTTTTGACAGGGAAAGTAAAGTCCTGGGCCACTTTAGGACAGAGGTCTACGTATGTCTCCCTGATTTATAGGGCTGTTAATTGCTAAGCATGTGTTTTTAAAATATTAGTGGACACTTCTGTCTCAGTTTGAGGACAAGGCTAAAGAGATGCCAGCAATGCCCTGAGAGATTTATTAGATTTATGCAATCTATTTTCTCAGTTAGGAAAGCACTTCAAATGTGGTTATGATTCTGCTGACATACACTGTAGGGCAATGGCTTCAGGGTTTTTGATAAGGAGACTTTCCTTACTGAGGGTTGTCCTTCTGCCAGACCATAGTAAAGTTCATCTTCTCAATGCCCTATTTGAGGAGATGATGCTTAACTTTCCCCTTAAAATCACAAAGATGAAGGGCAAGACATGCTCCTATTTATAGTAGAAATTATCCCACAAAAGAAAACTTGGCATACAGTCATACTTGGTAAATGCATATAGTTGTATAGTGCACACATGACATTTACCTTTTGATAATAGTGGTCAGAAATTTACCACTGTTTCTCCAGAAAAGTTTGCTTTTTTTTTTTTTTTTTTTACTGAGAAGCATTAAGACCTTTCACCTTGATGATATAAACAGAAACTAGTATGGTATGTGCCCATTAAAGTTTGTAGATGGCATGTCATATCATGCTTTTTGTGTGTTTACAGTACCAACGTGAAAAGATCAGTCTGTTTCTGTTAGTAAAATGCAAAGTTGCTATTTTTTTTTCTCAAACTAAAATTTGTTTTTTTTGGGGGGGGGGGGGGGGGCTTGAGCTATGGGCTACAACTGCAACTTTACACTTTTAAAGGGAAGAAGGCAGACAATAAGAAAATAATGTCAAGCTCAAAAAGGCAATAGTGGTAGGGGAGAAAGGTATGTCTGGAGGCCTCAGGACTGACACCCGAAGAGAGAACAGTTCTGACTTAGCAGATCTTGTCCTCCCCTCTTAACCGATCTGCCACTTTTTTAACAACCAACAACTCGGAGGCAGTTAGTTTTCTCATATACAATCCTATAGTAAAGAGAAGCACTGCCCCTACAATGAAGGAAATTATACCTCTCTGCTAGCTGGCCTCCTTTTGGTTTGCAACAAGGGCGTGTCAGAGAACTAAATGAGGAATGGCTGTGATGTCTTATAAATACAAAAGCTGAACAGTTCTTTTTATACGATCTAAGGAAGGCTTATTTGCCGAAAGCGCTTATCGGAAGACTGAGGACTGCTTGCTTTATGTTATATTCTTTTTATTAAAGTTTTGATTTTACTATAAGTTTCACTGCCGTGGTGGACATCAGGAGTTTTTAGTAGTGTTTGCCTTTTCTCTTCCTCATTGGTGTCCTTCACAGTGTAAGAAAGTTTTTTACCTAACAACTGGGAGGCAGTCTGGGGTTTTCTTGTGAAAGAGTGGGGAGAAATCACAAGAGGCAAGAATTCCTCCAGTGCCTGGAGGACAGACATTTAAGTACGACCACTGTTAGAAAATCTTTTGTGGCAAGAAGCCATAGAATGCCACAATGAGAAGGCAAAGTGTTTTATTCAAGACCATTCCTGCTTCCAAAAAAGTTGGCTGTCACAGAGCAGTCTTAGATTTGTTAAAAATAAAGTTCCTAAAGACTCTAGAGTTTAGAATGCTAAAACTTCCCTCGTTTCCTCCTCCCCAAGCCTTCATTATGATGATGGGTTTCAGGGAATCTTCCCTCCACATACTTGTAGTCAAAGTGAGCAGGTAATACCTCTAGTTCAAGGCAAGGGGCATCACTTTCAGTTTGCTTCCTTGCCATTATATTTAGCTGCTGCACCCAGGGCTTTTACAGAATGCCTTTCTCTAGTAATTACATTTTTTTCCCAATCCTCTCCCCCTGCTGACTTTATGATCCTTCATTGTCATCTCCCTGTGATCCTATACTTCACAGTTCTCACCCCCTGGCAGTCTTCCTGATGTGACCCACATCAAGATGGGTCATCCATATGCAATTGGTTCTAGACAGACAGACAGACAGACACACACACACCCCCGACAGACACACACACACACACACACACACACACACACACACACACACACACACACCCCGACAGACACACACACACACCCCTGACAGACACACACACACACACACACACACACACACACACACACACACACACACACACCGACATATACACACACACACACACACACCCCGACACACACACACACCCCGACACACACACACACCCCGACACACACACACACCCCGACACACACACACCCGACAGACACACACACCCGACAGACACACACACACACACCCGACAGACACACACACACACCCCGACAGACACACACACACACACACCCCGACAGACACACACACACACACACACACACACACACCCTCGACAGACACACACACACCCCGACAGACACACACACACACCCCGACAGACACACACACACACACACACACACCCGACAGACACACACACACACCCGACAGACACACACACACCCGACAGACACACACACACACCCGACAGACACACACACACCCCCGACAGACACACACACACACCCCCGACAGACACACACACACCCTTAGACACACACACACACCCCGACAGACACACACAGACACACACACACACACACACACACACACACACACATACCCCGACAGACACACACACACACACCCCGACAGACACACACACACACACCCCGACACACTCTAAGGGTGTGCATCTTCCAGCACTATGAAGTAGGATGAGCCAGGCAAGAATCCATCATAATGCAGCCAAGGTGGGAGAATTTCTACGTTTTAACTCCTTCCCGGCATGCTGGTATCAATATTAGACACTGAGCAATGAAGATTGAGCATGTTACCACCCCAGCCCAGTACGGTTTTCACTCCGGTCATTTGATCTGTAGTCAGGGCTTTATTCTTCTACACCACCAGCAGGCTTACTCTAGTATTTGGCATTGCAGAACCTAAGGGATTCACACATATCCCGACCTGAATGATTATCTAATACAGGGAACAACTTTTGGATACTCACAAAGCCCTGCATGTCGTACTTTCATGCTTTGAGACTCTAGGACACACCGTGAACCTTCCAAAATCCCACTTGTTGCACAGGCAGCAAGCCTTGTTTCTGGGATCATGGTTAGTCCCAAAGCTTTTTTTTGCCCAGGAAAGTGTCATTTCTGAGCCAGTACTTCAGATCCTTAGCAGAGCTCCACCACATCACAGAGTTTAAGGACAATGAAATATATGGCTTTTTCCATCTGGATGGTGCCCTAGTCAGACTATACCTGAGGAAGCCCCATTGGTACCTTAAAGAAATGGCATAAGGATGTACAGCATCTGGAGTTCCACATCTCTCATTCTACCCTATATCAAAACAGAGCTCTAATTATGGGCACAATAAGTGAATTTAAATACTAACCATGGACTTTTCTGACACATCCTTGGGGTCTGAAGAGTTCAGGAGATTTGGGACAATTAAAAAAAAAAATAGTTTGAAGGAAATGATGGTAGTGATTCTAGCTGTCAAGTTGCTGCAAAAAAATTGGAAACCTAGAACTGTGTGTACATTTTCACAGACCGAACCACACTGGTGTGCTGCATCTGCAAGCAAGGGGCGAGACTCAGTCCTACCGTCTGCAGACTAGCCATTGAAGCATGATTTCTTGCCTAAGAGGTAAGGCATCCTATACCCTTTCTTAGGGCAATATGCTAACAGGTCCTCACAGATGTTTGCTAGACAGGGATATCTTTCCATATCTGGTACCCAGGTCGTGTGCCAAAAATAGGAAACTTCTTTCCTTCTTTCAGTGATTTGAGTAATATATACATTCCCCTTAAGTGGGGCTAGTCTTTCTGCATGCTTTTCCTCTCAATCCCTCTTTTCAGAGTTATGTGAAAGGTAATGGAATACAAACCAAAAATGCAATTGATAACTCCCGTTTGCCTTGGCAACACTAGTACTCCCCTCAATAAGTGTGATAATGGGAGATCCATTGTTGGGTTCATAGGTAGATACTAGGCTATCTGCTCTAGGGCATTTATAAGCCTAGCCAGAGTGTATTTGGCTTCCTGCCTCCCTATTAGATTAGCCTACTGTGCCTCTGTAAAGTAGGTCGCAGAAGGTACCCTTTTAAGATTAGTTTACTGTGCCTCTGTCTAGCAGGGACACAGGAGAGATCCTAGGGGTGAATTTGCGATTTCCCATCCACGCGTCCAAATTTCACTTGAAGAGGGTCAGCGAGGGGCTATGTCTAACATGAATTGGGATTCTATTCCAGAGTGAGGGGAGCCTCTGGGAAATGAATCTGTCCCTCCAGCATGTCCTATTTATTTTTGTGCTGAGGTTTAGGTCCCTGGAGCATGTAGCTCTAAGGGACTTGGATTTTTTGAGGTGGAGCATGTCCATTAATTCTGGGTTTGACATGGCTTTGTACGTCAGGCATAGATCGCCTCTGAGTAGGCGGTAAGCAACTGAGTAGAGCTGGAGTTTCTTTAGTCGAGCTGCATAGGACATCTCTTTGTAGCCCATGATCCTCTTGGTGAGGTACTTTTGGGGTCTCTCCAGTTGCTGCAGGTGTCGGGTAAGGTGCATCCCAAAAGGGGCATTGTATTCAGTTATGGGCCTGATGAGTGACGAGTAGAGGGGCACAATGACCTCTCTTGATCTAGATGCGAACCCTTTCGTGATAAGATGGGCTATATAGAAGGTCTTTCTAACCACTTTGGCAACGTGATTATCAAAGGAGAGATTACTATCTACGTTGGTCCCCAAATCTCTAATTATTTCTTCGAATGTACCTTTTTTGGATGGAACCCTTTACCCTG